>NC_022026.1:17418913-17426182 GCF_000317375.1 Microtus ochrogaster
GTCCTTCCATTTTCTGGTAATTTTCCTTCAGAAAATGGAAGGACCTCCCTTGATCTTGGATTGGGAGGATCAACATAGTAAAAATGGCAAATCTATAGCAAATTTATTCCTCTGCTGTATGCTCCTTTATATGAGATATCTTTAGTTTTTGCACTAAGTGGTAGTTTTCAATACAGAAGCAAAATTAAGGAAGTAACTTCAATGTCCTTTATCCATAAACAACAAATAATATTGACAAATATTTTTTTATGTATGCCTTTCTGAAAGCATACCAGTTACTGGATGTCTGGGTAGTTGCTCTAAGTAGTCTGACAAAAATAAGATTATACTGCACTATTATAAATTTAAGATGATACCCAAAATTTGACTTGGATTGTGTAAGAATGAAGATGTCATAAATCAGCAAAAATAATTATGCAGTTATTTACTTTTATACATATTTCTATTAATTCTTTGAGAATTTTATACATTTTATTTTGATCATATTTATGCCTTGCTCCCCCAACTTCTCTGAGTTCAGCCTCCTAGTCCATATCAACCCTTTCAAGTTTGTGTCCTCATTTCTTTTAAACCTCTCTAGTGCAATTAGTGCTAGCTATATCCTCTTCGGTGTGTGAAGCTCCACTGGAGAGTCTCCCTCGCACTAGATATCACATCCTCAAGGAAAAATAATTCACCTTTTCCTGACAGATATCAATTACCAATATTCCTCATCTGTTTCATTATGTTTATCTACCTCCTCTGTACCTCTCGCTCTTATACTTAATGATCCCTGAATCTTGGGAGGAGAGGTTGTGACACTGATGTTCCTTTAAGGGCTGAGTACTTCATGGTCTCTTATTCTTTGCACTGTGATTGTTTTAGGGCCTCTATGTTAATCACCATCTACTGCACAAAGAATTTCTCTGATGGAGGTTGACCGACACATCAGTTTAGATTATAAAAAGCCATTGAAAGTTTGTCTCAGTGCTGTATTCTTTTAGCGTAATAATAGAATTAGGTTATCTTATAGGGACTTTGATGTACCTAGCACATGTTTTTGGTCCCAGCAATAATTCTGGGTATGTTTTCCATCTTGAGTTGTGAACTATAAATCCCATCAGAAAGTTGTTGTTTACTCCCATGACATTTGTACTATACTATTGCTTGCTGCAGTGGGTGTGTCTTGCCAGGCTGTTAATTATTGTACCTTACATTATTCATAGCTCAATCAGCTTGATGAATGATTTTTCTCTTTTGTTATTATGCTCCATTGCTTCAAGCATTATGAAAGCTAGCCACTAAGGATGAAGACTGCAAGTCAGAACTACCTTGAATTTTCTGTGTTCTGTATGTGGTTTATGCAGTGTCTTCAGCAATCAAGTTTATTCATCAAGTTCTGGGGCTTTAAACCAAGAACAGTGGTAGTGGCCTGTAAAATTTGGTAGTCTATGGGACCTCATTGGCCAAGAACTCCAAAAGAAGTTATCCATTCTTGAGACTGGGCTTCTTATTTGTTTGCCTGTGGTACCTACTGGGAAAATGGTTGTTCCATTATATGACAACTCAAGTTAATCTCTTTTTATATATTATATCCTTATAGTTTAAAATGCTCTGTAGTAATTATTTTTCTTTGGATTTTTTCAGAAGGCCCTTATTATTTGGCATTCCCCTAGAGCTCCTCCCATCACCCACTTTATTTCACACTTTCTGCTGTTATATTAGCCTCTCTTTCTATCATACCAATCTATTCTTTCTTCCCTTGAAAGCACCCATCACATGTTCTTTTACTACTTTTTTCATGACCTCTGTGGGTATTTTAAATGGAATATACATAACTAAAGAATCAACGTTAACATCTATAAGCAAGAGAAAACATGACATTTGCCTTTTTTATTGGTCTGTTACCTCATTCAGCTCTTTCCAAATCCATCCATTTACCTGTGCATCTTCAAATTTCATGACAGTTGAATAATATTTCATTGTCTTAATGTATCACACTTCTTATCGATTCATCTGTTAATAGACATCTATGATATTTTCAATTCCTAATATGGTGACTAGGCAACAATTAGCATTGATGAGGAAGTAAGTGTCTCTGTAGTATCTTACCCCGTCAAATTGGCTACAATGAAAAAAAAATGGCAACAAATGCTGTTGTTGATATGAGCAATGCCAACATTTATTTGCTGATACTGGGAATGCAAGCTAGTATAGCCACATCGAAATCAGTGTGGAAGGTCTTCAGAAAGGTGTAAATAGATCCACTACATGATCCAGCTATACCTCTCCTGGGAAATTATCATTTTCTTTGTTTTCAGCACCATAGGGAACTTTAGATAGTTCTTGTTAATTACTTTGATTTTGTCAAACCTATTAATATTTAAATTGACTTTGCATGTCCTGGTCCCATAATTGCTTGGTTTAAATTCTCTAAAAGCATCCAGGCTTGCCACCAGTTTACTTGGCCAAAACTTTGTCTCCAAGTTCAATATTTTGATTATTCTCCTAGCTAGTTAGTGATATTGCTAAGTAATTTTCTCAGGGAGACGTACAGAGTCCCTTGAATGCATGTGTATGTGAAGAAGACGTTTTCCTTTGCATGTAGTGAACAACTTGGGTAAATTCTAGGAAAATGTATGTCATGATTCTATCCTCTCATGCTCTGGGATTGCACACATAGCTCTGTCTTCTTATGTTGTTACATTTACTTTTACCATGTCTTCCCTATCCATTTTTTGTCTGGCTATATTTCATTAAGTTGTTTACATAAATGTTCTTTATTATGAAGGATCAGCTCTTGTTGTATGATGTTATGGAGGAATCTGAGGTCAGTTTTGTACACACACACACATATATATATATACATGAATTTATGTTTTTATATATATTCTTTTGTAATTGTCTTTTCCTGTTTATCTGGATTACTGAAAAATTCTTGAAAGCAGTGGTTAATAAATCCACTCTCAAGACTTTTGTCCTGACTTTTCCCTGGGCTATTTATTTATTGTCTCTGTCTGATTCTTACCAGATGACAGAAAGTAAAAAGAATGTTCAGGTTTCTAATAATGCACTTTCCCTTAGTACCACTTCTGTAAGGTTGTAGACGGTCAAATTCCTTTTTAAGTCATCTCTAGAATATCAGAATCCTTTTTTGTTCCCTCAGCCATCATTTTTGGAACTGGTTGGCACGGGGTTATATCCATCTCTTAGTTTACTTTTGGTGAAATTGTCAGCCTTAGCTGGGTTTAGGGGCTTATGCCTGTAATCCTAGTATTTGGGAGACTGAGGGAGTGTTTCTATGAAGTAGGTGCAGCCTGGACTATATAATGAGCTCTAGTTGATTCTGACAGCTTGAGTTACAGAGCTTCATCTTGTCTCAAAAGGAGAAAATAGCTCAGCCTTCTCTCTTTTATTGTTTTAAATTTTTGCATTATTTAATTGTGGAAACTAATTTTTATTCTTCTGAGTTTTTAAAAAGTTGAGTAGAGTAATGGCTATTTTCTATGATTTGTTTAATTTTTTTAAAAAAATTTATAGCAAAGTTGGAAGAATTTTCCAGTGAACATTTTCCTTTTGTGAAATGTGAACCCTGTGCATGCCAGGCAAACACTGTACTATCTGAACTCTTTCTCTATCCTAACAATAAACATTCTACTATCCTCTTGATTATAAACTTCTAGTAAGTACAGGGAAAGCTCATCAGAAATCTTAAATAAGGAAATTTAACAAAAGGATTGTTAATAAAATAACAGACTATTAGCCATGGACCATTTTCATGGTAGTGTAGGTGCATAAAATGCTAATAGATTGGAACAATAACAAACAAAACAGTCTTAATAAATGGAGGAAGTTATTATTTTTTGCTATCATCTAAAGTTTATATCAACATATTAAAATTTACTACCTGTTACAAATGGCTAAGAGAAAGAAAAACACAAATTTGATATTTCGTACACTGTGATTATTTGTTTATGAGAAGTAGCATGAAAAGTGACTGATCACTGGAGGTTTGTGAAAGAGGTGATGGGCATTGTTACCAATTATAACGTGTCTGTTATTTGTTGAGTGTAGAGATACTGACAAAATGTACATTTCATTTAGTTACAGAAATTATACCGTGTTTTATGAGCTGGTTTTATTTGACTAAATTGTAGCATATCTTAATTAATTACTGAGGGTAAAATCTTATGAATTAACAAGGGTAAAATGATACCTGAAGTATTATAGGAGCAGTAATTAATAGAATAAGTCTGGTACTCAATACTGAAGCAACAGTGAATCAAGAACTAGAACTGAATTTGAGTTGTGATTGTGAGAGGCAGGATTACTATTACCAGACAACATTAAATGTTATGGGTCAAGAAGATGCCCTAGGACCAAAAGCCAGGCTGTCAAAATGCAGAGAAAGAATATTGCTAGTGGATAATAATAATCTGCCATTATCTTATTCATCATAATAAAAAACAGTCCAAGGTGAATAAGGTTAGAGCTATGAAAAAATACAGTACACTGCTGGAACACATCTTTTTTCTAAATGTACCATAAGCATCTTTTTCTACTTTTATTGTCACACAACTATGATGGGACACCATCTGATCCAAGTATCAAGTCCAGTGCACTGCAGTATCTCTACATCCTTCCCCTAAACACCTCTTGTACCCAGGAAGTGCTGTCTCCTTGACACAAGCCAGAGTCATTTTAGAAGAGGGATCCTCTTCTAAGACAAATGCCCTCACAAGAGTGACCTGTGGGCAAGCCTGTGGTGTATTTTATGGGTTTATGATTGATGTAAGAGAGCTCACCTCATTGTGGGTGTTGCCACCTTTGGACGGTTGGTCTTGCTATCTTTTCGTTACTTTTGCATGATTCTATCCTTTATTATTATTATCATTATTTAAAATATTTTTCTCATTTTTACATATCAATTCAAGTTTTCACTCCCTCCTCTCTTTCTGCTTGTTCTCTTTGCCTTCACCCTATCCCACCCCCATCTAATCCTCGGAGTGTTTAAGGCTTCCCTTCAGATGTCAAAAAGTCTAGCACATCACTTTGAGGCAGTACCAAGGCCCTTCTCCCTATATCTAGACTGAGTACTGTATCCCTCCAAAGAGAATGGGTTAAAAAAATAACAGTACAAGCAATAGGGATAAATCCTGGTCTCACTGCCAGTGGCCCCACAGTCTTCCCCAGTCATACCAACTATCACTCACACTCAGAGGGCCTAGTTTGGTTCTATGCTGGTTTCTTCCCTGTCAGGCCAGAGTTGGTGGGCTCCTATTCGCTCACGTAAGCTGTTTCAGTGGGTATCCCCATCAAAAAAACACCTTGGTGTTGGCAGAAAAAACAAGACTGGTTGACCAACAGAATCAAAATGAAGACGTGGATATTAATCCACACACCTATGAACAACTTATTTTTGACAAAGAAGCTAAAATTATGCAGTGGAAAAAAGAAAGCACATCCAAAAAATGGTGCTGGCATAGCTGGATGACAACATGTAGAAGAAATGCAAACAGATCCATATCTATCCCCATGCACAAAACTCAAGTCCAAATGGATCAAAGACCTCAATATAAATCTGGCCACACTGAACCTGATAGAGGAGGAAGTGGGAAGTGGCCTTCAATGCATGGGAACAGGAGATCACTTCCTAAATAAAACTCCAGTAGCAAAGACACTGAGAGCAATAATAAATAAATAGGACCTCCTGAAACTGAGAAGCTTCTGTAAAGCAAAGGACATAGTCAATAAGACAAAAAGGCAGTCTAAGGAATGGGAAAAGATCTTCACTAACCCCACATCACAGAGGACTGGTCTCTAAATTATATTAAGAACTCAACAAATTAGACATTATAATCCAGTTAAAAAATGGGGTACAAATCCAAACAGAGAATTCTCAAGAGAGGAAACTCAAATGGTCTTTTTTTTTGGTTGGTTGGTTGTTTTTTTGTTTTTCGAGGCAGGGTTTCTCTGTGGCTTTGGAGCCTGTCCTGGAACTAGCTCTGTAGACCAGGCTGGTCTCAAACTCACAGAGATCTTCCTGCCTCTGCCTCTGCCTCCCCAGTGCTGGGATTAAAGGCATGCACCACCACTGCCTGGCTCAAATGGTCTTTTTTTGAAAGCAGATTCAGCAAGCATAAGGAGCAAGCCAGTAGCAGCACCCTTTCATGACATTTGCATTAGTTTCTGCCTCTAGGTTCTGCCCTGTTTGAGTCCTTGCCCTGTTTTCCTTCAGTGATAGGCTGTAAAGTGGAACTGTAAGCTGAAATAAACCTTTTTCTCTGCAAGTTGGCATGTTCATGATGTTTTATCCTGACAATATAAACTCTAAGATACCATGACATGCGTAGATAACATTGATAAGAATTTCCGATTATATTTTTTCATTCTTGTATAGTGTTTGTCTATAGCTAAATCTACTACTTCACTGAATTTTGAAAAAAAAAATGTACTGTTGTATAAACAGAAAACATCCAGTATCTTGAGAAATTTACTTCATGTCTTTTCTCCCATTAATACATCCTTCCACTTCCAAGTCTTCATGCTCTGATATCTGTCTGTCTTTCTGTCTGTCTGCCTGCTTGCCTGTGCTTCCGTCCGTCTTCTGTCCATCCATCTGTCTGTCCACCCACCTATACACACTCCCATCCGTCCGTCCATCCATCCATCCATCCATCCATCCATCCATCCATCCATCCATCCATCCGTTTCTCTATCTATATATCTATATAAAACGTTGCAAGTTTATAGTAGGAGTGGCGGTGGGCTGCTTCCCGTCACCTGGCTCCCAGCTAGCTTTACCTGAAATAATTACACGGAAACTGTATTCTTTTAAACATTGCTTGGCCCATTAGTTCTAGCTTCTTATTGGCTAATTCTCACATCTTGATTAACCCATTTCTAATAATCTGTGTAGCACCAGGTGGTGTGTTACCGAGACAGATCTTAACCTATATCCATCTTGGAGAGGAGAGCTATGGCGACTGTCTCACTGCCTTTTTCCTCCCAGCATTCTGTTCTGTTTACTCCACCTACCTAATTTTCTGTCCTATCAAAGATCAAGCAGTTTTTTTATTAATTAACCAATGAAAGTAACAGATAGACAGATGGCCCACCTACATCATTTCCCCTTTTTATGTTTAAAAAAAAGGAAGGCTTTAACTTTAACATAGTAAAATTACATATAGCAAAAACAGTTATAAAGCAAGAATTATAGTTACAATATTTAGATCTATTTTATCTTTTATAATAACAAAGGAAAACTATAACTAAAACTAACCATTCTTT
>NC_022026.1:17438527-17450349 GCF_000317375.1 Microtus ochrogaster
GCTGAAGGTGCCTGGGCTCCCTTCTTGAACCTCTTTTTTAACCAACAACTGAATGAAATGTAACCCATTCCTGATACTAGGGGTTTTACTTGGTAGCATATCTAGTCTGGGATATCGTCACCCTGATTATATAATGATGCCTTTTAAATTTTTTCCATATGTGTTGTCTTAGTTTGGGTTCTAATGCTACAATGGCTAAAAGCAGCTTGGTCTTATCCTACTGAGTAGACATTACAATTTACTCATTTTCAACTAGGGATGTACAACAGCATGGTAGGGAAAATTTTTAAACTAATTTCAGATATATATCCAAAAGTCTCAATCTTTTGGAAGTTAGTAAATCTTTGGAAGTGAAACCAATATATTTTTGGTTCTAAAGCTGTCCTTTACTGGCCTTCTGTGATCACTTATGCATGACAAGCACACATTACAGATTTTCCATTAGTGACCTGGATCAAGCAATTGTTTTGTTGGATTTAGTTCACATATGGCTAATGAACAAATTGGCAAGAACAACTTTTATCTTGCTTTCAGTGCATTCCCAAACCACAAGGAATTGGCAGGACTGCCAATATCAAACTTTTATGATTTCTTTATGATGAGAGCATTTGAAAATATTTCTTCTAGATATTTGAAGTATCATTTGTTATTGTTATCTATAAGTAGCTCACTATGCAACAGGATATCAGGATGTTGTTGTTTCTATCTGCCAGTAACTTAATATTCACTTATCAACTTTCTCTGTTTCTTACTTCTCTCTACTCTCCCCAGTCTCTATTAGCTACCAGTCTGGCCTCAATTTATATAAAACAATATTTTAAATTCTTCATATGAGTGCTATCATTTTATATATATCTATATCTATATAATCTTTTACCTGGTTTCCTTTGTATAGTCCAGTGATCTCCAGTTCTACCCACATTATTGCAAATGACAAATTTTTTTGATGGATAATACACTATAATATTCATATCCCATGCTTTCTTTCTTCATTTGTCACAAATAGGCACTAAGGTTGTTTTAATTTCTTAGTTATTGTAAAGAATGTAATAGTAAACATGAGGATATATGTTTTTTCAATACACCTACTCCATTTCCTTTGGGTATGTTTGTAAGGTTGAGACTGATCAATTGTATGGTAGTTATGTTTTTAGTTTTTGATGAATCTCTATACTCTTTCATAATAATGGTGCTAATTTACATCATGCATTAGTTATTTTTCTTATTTCTATGAACAGATACATGGAAAAACATCTAAAGAGAAGACATATTTTACTCATAATTTCAGAGGTTTCAGTCCACCATTGCAGGGAGATAGAATGTAAGAGCTCATACACTGGCAGATAGCAAACAAGACAGAATGAATACTCTACTGGACACTGGAATAATGCTGTCTGCATTCATGAAGGCATATTCCCTTCTAATTAATTGTCTTGAAATGCTCTTACAAAAACATTTGAGATGCCATTTCTGGATATTCTTCTTGCAATCACACAGTGAAGAGTAATTATAGAAAATTGCCACCAAGAATGATTAAAGGTTCCCTCTTTTCAACATCTCTGGCGACACAAGATATCTTTAATCTTTTTGGTAATGGCTGTTGATGATTGTTTTACTTTCTTATTCTTTAGAGTCTTTTGAGACCCACCATCCAGCTCCCAAATAAATCACACATGGAGGTTTATTATTATTATTTATAAATATGCAGGCTTAGCTTGACTTATTTCTTGTGAGCTTTTCTAAACTTAAATTATTCCATCTATCTTTTGCTTCTGAACTTTTTGGTTTTCTTATTTCTATATATCTTATCTTCATTCTTACTCCATTGTTGGTTGTGTCCTAGCGTCCTCTTTCCTTGTTCTTGCTTCTTGATCTTCCTCTCCCCAATTTTCTCCTATTCATTCTTTCTGCCTTCCAGCCCCACCTATCTTTTCTCCTGCCTCACTATTGACAATTCATCTCTTTATTAGACCATCAGGTGTTTTAGACAGGCAAAATAACAGTTTCACAAAAGTAAACAAATGCAACATAAAATAATGCAACACATCTTTGAACATTAAAAGAAATGTTCTGCAGCATAAATAAATGTAACATAACTTAAAATAATATTCCACAACAATGACTGTTCTTGTTGTGGTTCAGCATTGATTTCCATGACGATTAGTTTGTAGAGCAGTTTTTCATAGTACTTTTTATGCTTTCTCTTGGGAATATCTAGGTCTGTTACAACCCAGACCTGTTGTGATAGGGTTCTCTGTGTGTGCGTATATATATCTGGCTGGTCTCAAAATTACTATGTATACCAAGTTGGCTTTGGACTCATGGAGATCTGTTTGCCTTTCTCTCTAGTGCTGGAATCTATTGAATACTTTTAATTGGGTTATTTACATTATAGCTATTGAGTTTTGGAACTGTTCATATCTGTTCGTTATTGTATTTCACTCTATAGTTGTCTTGCTTAATTAAGGTTTTTTACTTGCTTAGAATCCATTTTGTATACTTTTGCTTTGCTTTTATATGTGGGGGAATCTTAAGCAAAAGCATCTTAAAAAAGAGACATTTCCTTTCTATTATCTAAAGTTGTTTACACCTATTATATTCTTAATTTCATACTTATAATAATTATGTTCATAACATTAGACAAAATATTGAGGTTAAATCTTAAAGTATTCATTTTAATTTTTATTTTAGAAAGTATTTGAAAATGTTGGTTTTAAAATTTTGATTAACATGATACATGCTCAATTATATTTATCTGCCAAGTAGTTTAAGTAAAATTGGGAATTTATTTTTACTGATTTTCTGGAAATTATTGAAAATTAGTGACCTTTCAATTGATTTTTAAAAATATAGGAGTTAAAGAGCTTCTTGAAGTGAGATAATTAGAGAATATGCGGGGGAGTCTAGTAGGTGTTCTTGGCTATTTTAAATCATAAGACATTTTACATTTTTTTATCAAGTGAATATGATCTGTGCTTTCAAATAAAAGTTTATAAAATCACTTTGGTCATTTATATTTTAAAATTTGTTTTTGTCTTGACTTTGACTTGCATTAAACATGGTTTAATACAGTCATAAAAATTGTCCTACATTTGTTTGAAAATATGTGCAAGAGTCAACTTTTAAGTGTATTTAATAGTGAATATAAAATAACAATTATGCTTAGTTACATTCATTATTTTCAATTCAGGACATATTTTCTCAGAAAGACAGTGTTCTAAAGAGGGCCTTAGTCCTGAATCGTATTATTTATATCTGTTTGACATTTCACCTGAAACACATATAATAATTTCCTTACATTGGTTATTGCTGTCCTCCAAACAGCCTCTGGCAGAACTTGGTAATTCAACCCCCTGCTTTAAGAAGAAGAAAAAATAATTGTTCATTAACATTAACTGGGTATGGAGCATTTTGTATTTTGATCCTGCAGGGGTAGGTCTGGTTATATAGAGGCCTAAAGTTCCCTGGCACTAACCAGTCTCAGGTCCTTACTGTTCAAAAACACAATCCCTTCAAAATGAAACAAAACAAAACATCTCTGCCTTTTTGTACATGGAGATCAGTAAACACTATCTTCCAAATAAAGCATTTTTGAGGTTTGTGGACCAATTTAATCAAGGTCTTTGTGTCTTTTTTTTTAGTTCTCCCTCCTTCCTATTCAAGATTTTCTGAATTTTTCTCTTATGCTAAATATAATTTGTTTCACCAAAAAAGAGGCACAGATGCCTTCAGTCTTTCTGAATTTTACTAACTGCAGACATCTACACCCATCTATGCTGCAGTATGAAACACTGGAGACTGATAAATCACCTACACCATCCTTCATCACATTTCACCGTCCTTCATTTCGTTCCCATAGAGAATCATTTACACTCACTGGTCTGTTCTGTGGGGCCCATCGAGTTCCTGTAAAATTCATTTATGCCTTGCCAGAGATTCCCTAATCTCCTCCTACTGTGCAGTGAAAGAGGAATATAAGCTTGTGCATTATGTTGGCCTAGTGGACACTGTTATTTAGCCTCTTCTAAGATTTTTCTTCTTTTGCGTATTTATACATTTCTGTGCCCTTTCACCTATTTAATCTCTCTGCTTTCAGCTTATTTCAATGAGTGGAGGGAAGTGTCTATTCATTCTTAAAGTAAACACTACTCACCATGTCATAGAAGATTTTAATTGTTCTTTTTTCAGTGCCTCTCTATGACCTGAATACAAGCAGCTTTGTAAATGTTTTGCTTTTTTTTTGATTTCTTAGTTTAACAAGTAATTATAATTGCCTTGTGATTAGAATTTGGCTTACTATGAAGATTTGCTTTAATGAAATGTTTCTGGACTTTCAAAGTTGCATGTCCAGCCTATGGTTACAGCATATTCACCTGGTTGGCACCATAATGCCAACTCCCACTAACTAGCTTGAGTATTATCTGGTTCTAAAATAACATTTCACACTCCCTCCTTTTTTTCCTATTTGTCAGTAAATAGAAGGTAATCAGTTGTTATGAACTCATGTTAAACGTTCTAGAATGAGTAATTTTTTGAGATTATAGTACAATTACAACATTTCTTTTTTTCTTACTTCTAAACCTTCCCATTTATTCCTCTCTGCTTTCCTTCAAACTTGGAGCCTCTATTTTCACTAACCATTGCTGCATTCATATATGTATATTCCTAAATATAATCTGTTCAGTTAGTGCACTGCTACCTGTATGCTTTCAGGGTTGACTGTTTGGCACAGAACAACCAATTGGTAAGTACTTCCCTGGGAAAGACCACCACCCCCACTCCCAGTTTCCCTCTGTTGCTTATAATTCTTTGTGTAGGAATGAGGCCCCATTGACATTTAACAATAACAATTTTGTTTTTATACTGATAAATCAGTTTTAGAATAGCATGTTAAGGGCCAAAGCACCCACTAAAAAGTGGGCCTGTATAAAAAAATTCTTTTGTCTTAACATTATTTGAACAGCTTATTTTTGTGTATGTATTATTGTCTCCAAGTTTCTCATTTCTACTGATGGATAACACCCCATTTTACAAGGCTGCTTAAATATGTCTTGAATTTTAAAAATAAAGTTTTCAGTTGAAAAGGTCATCATTTCATTTGACTTATATACATCTTATTTCATAAGACTTCTGTGTGAGAATCTGAAAACAATGTGTATGGATTATGCATATTTTATTAATACAGAAGTCAAGATATCCACGTATAAGTAAACATACTTAGCAAATACATTCTCATGATAGACAATTTTCAGTACCTTAGTTTAACATTTAGTATAGCTTTGAAATCAACGGAAACTTAAGAGTTGGGGTTTTTACTCATACTGATATTTGAGTGTAAGACTGTTCTATGATACTTGATTTATTTTACAATTTACCATTAATTATCCTATCCACCACCGAATCAGTCCTTAAAGGCTTTCATTTTATAAAACACATTTGTTGATCAGCCAATTTGTATAATCTAAACTTCAATATTTTCTTTGTGCTATGAAAAATATATCTATAGATCTTGCTAAGACCTATAGACAGGTTATTGCATGTATTGCCATATGCATCCAATCAACTCTGAGGCACTTTTAGTCTGGAGGAGTAGGGGTTCATAATGCGTATCTGCTGGCTGCTTTGCTGTTTTGATTTTATTAGAATTTACAAACGTTTATTGCATACCTAAAGCAGTTCTCATTCTGCAAAAATTCAAAGACAGGCATGACAATTCTGCCTGCCTTCAAGATTCCACAATCAAGCAAGGAGGATAACTGATCGCAATTATTCAAATTTAAGACATAATATATAAGAATATACCTTTTATAGAAGTCTAAATAAAGTCCTCTGAACCTTGAGGGAGTTTTCAGTTTGAAGAAGGCAAACTTTTCTATCTAATAAGGTTTTATAAATAGCATACTCTCAAGGGAAGGCCAAGTATAGGAGGATATTTAAATCAGTGCTGATATGAGCCAAAACATTTAGGAAGAAGATAAAGTTTTGTTGTGTAATATTATGTATCATCATATTTTGTACTGGGTCTTTATATTTGTTTGCTTACTTACTCTTCATAGCAAAATTATTATGCTCATGGTACTATTTTCATGTTCTAACCAAAATGAAGCCCAGAGGAGCTGGTGCTTAACCCAACTTATTCTGACAGCAAAGTCTGTGTTCTTTCTCACATAGTCAAGAAAGAGCAATCACAGTTTGTTTATAAGAAGCAGACTTATAGGATATATGATCTTCGAAATGTAGTAAAAATGAGTGGCCAGTGGAGATCTTACAGAATCAAACATGTTCTATGTAGGTGAATTTTTCTGTCCCACCTGCTATCTTCCTCCTCCTCCTCCTCCTCCTCCTCTTCCTCCTCCTCCTCCCCCTCTTTCTTCTTCCTTTTCTGCTTCTTCTTCTTCTGATTCATTTAATAAAAAGCTAAACAGCTATTAGCTAGACAAGACATATAGGCATGAAGTCCAGACACAGAAGATGCTATGAAGATGAAAGATAAAATTACCAGTCAGATGGAGAGGACACAAGATGAGAAGTACAGAATGAAGGTAACCAAACCACTTAAAAGGATGTAGATTAAAAGATTTGTGTTTATTTAAGCTCTAAGAAGTAGTTAGAATCAAGCCTAACCTATTGGTTGAACTTTCATAATTAATAAGTCTCAGTGTGACTATTTTGGGAGCTTGCAGGTGGGATAGAAAATTCACCCAATGTGGAGCACCAGGTAATGTGTTTATCTAATTATTCATTACCAATAAAAACCCAGGAGTTAGATATCAGGGTAAGAACCCAATCAGAAAAGTGGTAGAGAAGAGACCAGTGATTTTCTCTCTGTCTTTTATCCATCCAAAAGGACTGAGATACTCTCTCAACCCTATCCTACTACTTCCTGTGTCTGTCTTCAGTCATCCAAATCTTCTACAGTTAATTTTGGTCAGCTAGCTGTTCTCTCTACCCTCTGATTCAAAAAAGACTTTATTTTCAGTCTCTGGATCATCAGAATGAAATCAAAATGTCATGCAGCGGTTCCACTAGATATGTTGGAGAAACAAGATACCATGGTCAAATACATATGTGAAATCCTCTATTATATACTAGTTTGTGATGTATACATTTTAAACTGCTTTAATTATTGTTAATGCTATGTAGCTGGCTAGAATATGAATAGTTACTTCTAGACTTGTATAGTGGAGAGTCTGCAGAATGATACTTTACTGATTACATCTTGCTCTCTTTTGGATATTTAAAGTCACATTAGTAGGTATTAGATTTTAGAGATTTCTGTTATAATTTAATATATTTAATCCTTAGAGCTTAAAAATTATTAATTCAATGGATGAAAATTGTCATGGTATACATCAATATGGCTAGTGATATTGTCATTATGTGGAATATAGTATGGAAAGAATGGGTTTAGTCAGACATACTTCTTAGGTAAAGTTGAAAATGGATTGACTTGGTCACATATTCTTACCTATGAATTTTGCCAAAAGTACTCAGGTATCAGTCTGAGTGATATGGCTTTTATTTTCACATGGTACATGCTTGATTTCCCAATTTCCAGATCTTGTATATGCTGAACAGAGGTCATAGATATAACCATATATATTCCTTCTGTCTTTGTGTGAATTGATGGGGTCTGGGTCAGCTGGAGTCCCTGAGACTACCACCTCCTTTCTAAGAAACCGTGTCTACTTATCCTCATATACTGAGCAAACATCATCATTTGTTAGGTGTGCCTTGTTGCAAGAAACACATTGGGTACATTTGAAACTACCCAGGAGCTACTTGAAGAAAATTCCAATCACAATTTATAACATACAGTTGTTTAGTTTTGCATTTTCCTACACCACCAGAAATATTAGTTGGTACAGCTAGTATAAGATGAAAATGGAATTATTGCAAAACATCAAATATGCTCAACGATAGAGGAATCAGATCTTTGAGAATGATCTTTTCTTGTCACTTTGCTTATCAAGTTGTGACAATCCCATTAATCTGATTAACATTATGGGGATAAAAGCATTTACTCATTAAGGTGCAAATGTGTAGAAGATGAGCACTGTGAATTCATAACTGTAAATGAGGCATTCCGGATGAGATGGCATCACCCCTCAAATAGTCAAACTTCATTTCAATTGAAAAAACTTTGCACAACCGAAAGAATGACAAAAATGCTATTGTTGAAGAAGAAGAAAAAAAAAACTTTGGGAAGTTATGAATGTCTAAGATTTCCTGGGGTTATTTTTGCAAGGGTTGATTCATATTCAGATTAGCTTCCTGCCAGATGGAAGAAACACACAGTAAATCAGCTTCTGCAGGAGACAAATCAAAAAGAAGCACAGGCTGCTATTTAAAGGCTTTTCTTTCTTTTTTGCCACATTGATAGCACATATTAACCCACAGGGAATGTTATTGCAAAAAGACAAACCAATGAGGCGACCCTCCTATCCTTTAGGAAGGATAAATCCTTTTGATTCCACTAGGTTGGGGGACACTATCTTCTTGGACTGAACATCCAGGAAGGATTTCTGTTTAATGATGCCTAAGCCTCATGAATTCTAAGTAAAAATGAAAGAGTAAATGTGCCTAAATTAGTACAAACTCTTCCTTTTGCACCCCCACACTACTTTTTTTTGGTTAATCACTGGTATTGAAAATATACATTACAATAGGTATACAATAGATGAGATAGATCTATGTCTTTGAAATATCTCTTTAGAAAGTGTACAGCATTTGTACAGGTGTTGGTGACTGGCATGTTCTGCCTTTAAGGAGCAGCCTCTGAGCTGGCCCTGTGAGAACTACAGGAATACTCCTATAGCATATGCCCTTCCCCCCACCCCCATTCTGGGCTGGAACTGAGGACTCTCTTGCAGAGGAAATCAGACTCCCATTTCAATTCAATTTTTTTTCTGGCTTTTATTTTTGTAATTTGTTCTTGTCATACTACCTTTGCTCTGTTCCTCAATTCTGCCCTTTTTTGTTTGCTTTGCTATCTACACTTTCCAGGTATAGTTGAATAACTTGACTAAGCTGAGAGCATCCAGATTTGATTCATTCTTGTATATTGACTTGATGGTGAATCTTTGACTTTCTCTGGCTCAGCCTTGCAGGAAACTCTGAGAATGGTGACAGTTTAGCAGTTATCATTTGTTTACCAAAAACCCTCCCCAAAGTCAGGCTTTTCAAGAGCCTTTTAGGAGAGGTGTTGTTATTGTTGTATTTATATCTGAGGAAGGAGTGTCAGTCAATTGAGGAATCTGCTCAAAGATCACAGAATTTGTAATTAACAGAATTTTGCTTCCAACGCACAGGAATTTGAATAAAAATCCTTTCTCCTAAAACTTGTGTTATATTGGAGCTTTTCAAATTATAATGTGCCAATTAATCACCTGGAAATCTCATTAAAATGTAAATCATGATGCAGTAGATGTGAGATATGACTTGAAAATTTTTGACTTACATGTTGCAAATAAGACTTCCTGACATCACCCATTACAAGGTAGTGGGAGTGTCACTCTTAGTTTTATATAGAACAAACGTTCTTAGCAAAGGAAGATTTTAAAGATAAAAAAGAATATTATATAATAACAAAGGGTGTGATTCTATAAGATGGTGGCTCCATCAGGAGAATTGAACCCACATGAAAGGGATCTGTGGCCTTATAATCAAGATTGCATAGACAGCCTTTCTCTTCCCACCATATGAGGACATAGCTGAAAGACAGAAGTCAGCTAATGAGGATATAAGGTACTTAGGAGAAAACAGATTTGCCATTTCTTTTCTAACCCAGGAATTATCAGTCTCTTTTCATAGCTTGGAGAAATAAATTGCTGTTTCTAAGCAACCCAGTTTCTGGCATTTTGTTATAGCAGCCTGAGAAGACTAAGACACTATCTTCAATTTGCACATGGTTAGCAACAGAACACCAAAATATACGCAGCTAAAAACTGGTGGGTAGTCTAGAACTATTGCATGGGGATACGGTTGCAGTAAGAGTTTTTTCTTTGTGTGTATGTGAAATGTGAATAATATTAATGACTACTCAATAGTATGAAATTCAGGGTTCACTATGTTAACACATGTAATGGCCTTAGAACACTACCTGACACTCTGGAAAAGCTCAAAGCCTGCCAGCCTTCGTTGTTACTATTGCACTATTGTTATTATTATAGCCTCCCTAGAACAATTATTATTTTTATGCTTGACATATAGATAACTATGTTAATCTGTTACCTTTGTGTTTTTTCTCCTGAGTACCTAGTAAGAAGAGAAGGTAGTAGATGATTATAGTGATGTTATATAAAACAGTAAGGTCATCTATTTTGCCACTGCTTCCCTCACCATGACGAACTAAAAAGAAAGAGGGAACTGCTGAGAGCAAAGATCAATGAAAACTATTCCTCCTCACTTTTTTATCCTTTTGTTTTAGTTCATCTCTTAGACTGTTTATATTGAGGACTCAAGGGACAGAGTAAACGGGATCCTTCCCCACACCCTCACTCAGGTTTCCCTTTGTCTAATGTCAGTAGAAATACTGCAGAAGGACAAGGTGGCACAGAAATTTATCAGGCACTTGGAAAGTAAAAATATACATTTGGTACAATAAGTATAAAGGAGACAGTGCACACTTGTTTATAGGAAGGTTTAGGAGGCAGCATTTCATTCCTTGGAGAGGAAGCCAATTTGTGTTACATGAAAAACTCCCAAAAAATTAAAGACTCAGCTCTTTGCTGTTGTTCCTTAATCCCAGTTAAATATAGATAACAGCCCATCAGCTTTCTTCTCAAAGGAGAAGGGAGGAGGCGACTTTTATTGAGCAACTACTATGGAGAAGTTACCCAAGTTCATTTATTCCCCAAACAAAGAACAAGGCAGGTTTTATACATTCATCTCTCAGGCCATGAAACTTTCTACAAAATCAATGAAACATTAGCACACAAAGAAAGTCTTAACAGATACAGGACAACTGAAGAAACACTCTGCGTCTTATCTGACCAGCTAAGTTGGATAATAACAACAAAATAAACAGCAGGCAGTATGCAAATTCATTGGTGCTAAACAACTTATTACAGAAGGAAATTATTAAATTTTAAAAGCTGAATAAAAATGAAAATACAACATACTCAAACCCATGTGACACAATGAAGGCAGTTCTAAGAGTTAGGTTCATAGCACAAAGGGCCTACAT
This sequence comes from Microtus ochrogaster, assembly GCF_000317375.1. Taxonomy (NCBI): domain Eukaryota; kingdom Metazoa; phylum Chordata; class Mammalia; order Rodentia; family Cricetidae; genus Microtus; species Microtus ochrogaster. The sequence continues at coordinate 17,449,716 of NC_022026.1, forward strand.
TAAAAAAAAAACAAAACAAAACAACTTGGCGGTATCTTATTGTAGGTGGATTTTCCTGTCCCAACAGTTCACTCCCAAATCACAATACTAAGACTGATACTCAGCTGATAGCGTTGGCTTGTTATTAACTAGCTCTTTTAACTTCAATTAACCCATATATATATATATTAATCTACATTCTTTTACTTGGCTCGGTTGCCTTTACTTTGTAATGCCCATGTTGCTTCCTCTGCCTCTTGCTGGTAACTCTATATTTCTTCTTTCCAGTGTCCTCTGTGCCTGGAAATACTTTTTATCAAACCAATCAGAGTGTACAATTCTTCATATTGTACAAAAATATTATTTCACAACGTCTCATATTAACAACTTAACTATACACTTGAAAGCTCTGGAAAAGCAGGAAGAAATAACACTCAAAGTATAGATAGATACAACACTATAGATAGAAATAACACTCAAAGTATGGATAGTATAGAGTTTAACTAGAGATTCAAGGTTTAAGCCAACTACAGATGTATCCATAGCAACCAAATTGCAATCTGGGCTTTATACTCCAACCAGTATAATTCTAAAAACTCTATTTAATATTTTTTAAATTTTATTTCATGTGCATTTGTATTTTGCCTGCGCGCGC
>NC_022026.1:17450509-17452662 GCF_000317375.1 Microtus ochrogaster
TACTCGGTGCTCTTAACTGCTGCGTCATCTCTCCAGCCCCTAAAAGCACTGACATTTTCAAGTTCTGTCAAAAATATATTTGTGAGTCTAAGAAAACAATTTGTGGCTCTTTTAGAAAGACTGCTTATGAAACAAATTGACCTTCTGCAGATACTACCTTCTTTAGGATATAAATTTTGGTTTCTGATGTGGGAAGACTTCCTTTCCACTGGTTACAAGGTTGTCTCCTCTCAGAACTCTATAAATGAGATTGGTTCGTTCCTCTGAGATGCAGAACCTTCTGGAACAAAAATACATAGATTTGGAACCAGACCACTCTGATTTCCAGTCTCAGTTTTCTGATTCCTTTATTGATAACTTCAGGCAGTTCCATAAGCTCTTTGAGACTCAAGACCCATCCCACAATCCTCTTTCTATCTCCCATCATTTTACTATCAGCAGAAATACTTATGAGATACATACATCTTTATAGATTTTGTCAGTTTTTCTGATTTTAGCATTGCCACAACAATGAAGTGCAATATTCCCTCGGGCTTCATTGATTAAGTTGACTAAGGATCTCTGTTTTCCTGGTTTAAAAGCTGGGCAGACTGCTTTGTGTGCCTCCTTGTGAGGTACAGGTTGAAGGTGAAAGAACTACTTCAGGGGGTGTTTACGTATGGTCAGTGCAGTGGCATGAAATGGCAAGCTCAAGTAAGTGAGTCCTCTTACGCTGCAAGACCAGAACTGGAATTCTGTTAAGTCTACCCTACTCTCTAGGCTAATTTAAATCAGTAGACAAAACCTCACTTTAAAGAATGGCAGCAGAGAAAAATGTAGAGGTCAATAAAAATCAATAAAAAAATGGTGTTCATGTACATTCCTTGCCCATGAGCAGTTTGCCCAAAGAGTTCACATCCTTCTTCAATACTTCCCTCCAGTAACTACTCCCCAGTTCTCTATTCGATTGTTTGTACAAACACTGCTCTTCATTCCATTTATAGCAGACTTTCTGGATTTTGTGGCTTTACTCTCTTCTAGCATTCCTCTAACATTGTATACTCTTCAGTTATTTACATGAAATTCCCTTCTTTGTCTCCTTTTCTTCATTGTACCACATTTCCCAAAACTTATCTAATTTCTTTGCCAATAACTACTTTACACTTTGAAAAATCTGTCTCATTTTAAGATCTCTTGTAACCTCCAGCTATCTCCAAGTAGATATTCTGTGACATAATTCTTTTTGTTTACTGTGAATAAGTATTACTCTCATTGGTATAATAAAGAGCCAATTGGCCAATTGCTAGGCAGGAAGAGGTTAGGTGGGAGAGCCAAACTGAAAGAATGTTGGGAAGAAGAAAGATGGAGTCACCAGCCAGACACAGAGGAAATAGCAGATGAACATGCCATACTGGAAAAAGGTACAGCAATGTGGTAGAGCCTATGCCTATAAGAAATATTGGTTAATTTAAGTTGGAAGAACTAGTTAGTAACAAGAATAAGCTATCGGCTAAGCATTTATAATTAATAATATGTCTCTGTATGGCTATTTGGGAGCTGGCTGACATGACAGAAAACCCTGCCTACATAGGTATCACACAAGTAACTGAAACCTAGGCTGCCCTATGCTGAATTCATTCCCTTCTATACAACACAAGCCATATCTTTTAGAAAGTTTGTGTAGGATTAATGTTACTTCTTTCACTTACTTCTTTAAGTTGAACCTCATGCTCATCCTTACTTCCTCCTTTTCTTCTCTCTATATTCAACCAGCAGCCATGTTAGATCAAACTGAAATCTGTCCTTTATATTACTGCTACAATAGAAACCCTTTGCTTTTTAGTGTGCTTGCTTCTATTATTATGTTTTGTTGTTTGCGGCAAGTAGTCTTTCAATAGCTTTGATTTTTACAGTGCTGGTAATTGAACCTAGTGATTCACATATACTAATTAAGTGTTCTGCCATTAATATAGATCATTAGCCATTAAAATGTCTTTGTTTTGACACAAGGTCTTGATAAGCTGGCTGTGAACTCATTTAGAGCAGAGGCAGGACTTAAACTTGTGCTCTTACTTCAGCTTCCATATTATCTGAGATTATAAACCTGCACCACTAGAGGCACATAAAACTGCTTTTCCTATTTATATATGGTGTATATATGTGTGGGTTAAAAA
>NC_022026.1:17452762-17460434 GCF_000317375.1 Microtus ochrogaster
AGACCAGGCTGGTCTCGAACTCACAGAGATCTGCCTGCCTCTGCCTCCCAAGTGCTGGGATTAAAGGCGTGCACCACCACCGCCCGGTGAAAGGTTAATTCTATTAACAACCTATGACTCTCTTACATTATGCTTTTATGCTCAAGGTCATCTAATGATCCAAGATGCTATAACAATATTTCTATTTTGTTGTAGCCTATTGTCTAAATTAACTGTCTTCAAGGAAACATCGAGTTTATTTTTACATAATTTTCCCTTGAATGTTATAATGTAGAATTTAATCAGACCAGCTGCGAGGCAAGCAGAGACACAGTATTAAATCTGTGTGGTGATGTAACTGGCTTGTGGTAGAAGTTCCTTGTCCAAAAGAGAAGAGATTATTCTGAAAGGCAACTGTTTTAGTTAGGGTTTCAGTTGCTTTGATGAAACACCATAACCAAAGCAAGTTGGAGAAGAATGGGTTTGTTTGGATTACACTTCCACATTATTGTACATCCCCAGAGAAAGGAGAAGAACTCAAGCAGGTCAGGATCCTGGAGGCAGGATCTGATGCTGAGGCCATGCAAGGGGTACTGCTTACTGGCTTGCTTCCCCTGGTTTGCTCTACCCACCTTCTTAGAGAACCCAGGATGACCAGCCCACCATGGTCTGGGCCCTCCCCCATTGATTACTAATTGAGAAAATGTTTTACAGCTGGATCTCATGAAGACATTACCTCAACTGAGGCTCCTTCCTCCCTGATGACTCTAGTTTGTGTCAAGTTGACACAGAAAACCATCTAGTACAACAGTCAAGAATGTCTGTATGTCTAGCACCCGGAAAGTATTGATAACTCCCAGAAAATGTTGAGGTATGGATTGGTGGTGTCCTTGTACACTTTCCTATATTACTTGTCTTCGATTTGTCTTACTTCTCTGTGAGTTATAATCTTCATTGGGAACTTTTTCTCTGACCTATCTGCAACACGCTGAGATGTACAAGGTCTTACTTCCCAGAAGAGTTTCCTTGTTTAGAACGCGATTATTAGGTTTGTTTCTGGCACATCTGCCTTCACATTCACTTTGTGCATCTGTATCCTTTGCTTGGAACAAAGGCAAAGTGTTTCAAATTATTCCGCTTCGCTTTATCTAGTACTGTTTCAGAATAAGATATAATAAACATCACTGGGATGATTAAGCTTAGAGCTGGGTTTCTTTCAGGATTTGACTTTTAATAGGCCATAGAGCTTTAAATGAAAGGAGAAATTCTTATAGCCAAATGTCAGGGCCATATAATTTGTATGTAAATGTATCTTTGGTTGGGATTGGGGACCCTCACCCTTTCATTTCTCTGACCTGCTCTCATCATCATCTCATCCTCCCATCTTTCCCATCTGCCAATCCTTAGGTTTTCTCCTTCCCTCATTATAACATCTGTGAGCAGTGGTTGTTTAAGATCCCTCTTACGTTTGGGATAAAATGTAGATATAGTAGTAGGTCAAGTATCTTCTGCCATTTAGTTTACATACATTTCAGTTTCTTCCAGAGGCTACCGAATTACTATTTTAGTCAGTTCTTCTTGACATCATTGCCTGTAGATTGTGTAAAGTTCAGATAGGCTCACCCCTCCTCAGTTGAAGGCTGTTGAGAAAAGAGTCACTGTCTTCAGTAAGAGAAACCAGTGGTGAATCCTTCATTCTCTAGAGGATAATTCCACTCATATGCCCAGGTGGGCAGCTTTGGTTAACTTCATTGGGACTCATATACCAAAAGTAAACAGACAGAGAGTGAGAGGGGGACTTGTGAGGAAGAAGGGTGCTGAGATGGTGGTGATGAAGGCAGGAGGGGATAAGAGGGGGTGGGGGATGTGTGTGACCAGTATATATTATATTCATGAATGAAACTGGGAAAGAATAGATCAACAACATGAAAAAAAAACAAAGAAAAGAAACTAGTAACTTTTTTGAATGAGTGAGTATTTTTTACTAAATTGAACCAGTCTGTAGATGAATCTAAATTTGAATCTAAACCAGTTTGTTGTGGATCTAAATTTGAATTAATTTACGAAAGTAATTTTTTCAGGATAGAAGCATCAATTGTGAAGATATAATCATAGAAATTCGATATTTGAATGAATTAGATGTTACAAAAAGTAGGTTTACATCAACCTCTAGTAATGAATAGTGGATAAAATTTATCATAACAGATGGGATGCTAATTTGGAATATTGATTTAAAATTTGAAGTGGTCACAAATAACATTGTTATCTTCATTTTCTCAAATGAAAAAAATAATTGAAAATTCTTAATTGATTCATAAGGCATTCTGAAATTAGGCTTATAAGCTGTTTGTATTTGCTTCCTAAAATTCAAAGGAAGATACTTCTTTCATAATGACACATATTTAGAACAAATCAGGCCACTATTATTTCCCTTCCACTCCCATGCACATGCCTATACACACATGTACATAAAATTCAAAAGGAATAAGTATGAATCTTAAAAACTAGAACAAAATAAATATAAACTTGTACATGGCAGGAGACAAAAAACGATATCAGCATAAATTAACTAGATGAAAGTAAAAGACCAATACATAAAATCAATAAAACCATTTTTCTCTAAAGATAAATGTTGACAAATTTTACAGACAAACTCACCAAAAGAAGGGTAAAAAAAAATACCCAATTAGGGCAGTTAGAGATGAAAAGGGAGTGTTAGAAGAGAATACACTGAAATCCCTAGGATCATTAGGTAATGCTTTGCAAATTTCCAGACAGTTGCTTTTCTATATTAGGTCTAGGCCCTAAAGTTCTTTCTTGAATAAGAACTTACCTGTTTCAAGACTTTAGTCTATTATTGGAGCTGATAAAATTCTCTAGGTAGTTTTATTTTGATGGAGTGAAGTTTGAGTCACTAGTGGTGACATGCTAGGAACAGTTGGTGGAATTTTTCCATGCAAGTCCAACTATCACGCTCATGCTCACTCGGTTTAGAATATAATGAGGAGTCACCATGGAAGATGTGATGCTTCATCATTTAACACTATTTGTATGTTTACTTAATTTGGGTAGTACGTAAATGTCACTGGTGAAAAGAGATATTTGGAAAGAGGTTGTACCTGGACTCTAAGAAGACATTTAAATGAGAAATACAGAGAAGTACAAAGTACACTTTCCCTTTTCCTAGGGCAATCAACCATGAAGCGGGAACAACAGGTAGCCAGTGCATTGAAATTCAGCAACTGACTTTCAATTTCACAGAAGGTAATTCTGAAGTGACAGGAAGCAATGGGAACCAGACTAAGGTCCTTTAGTGAAGAAGGAGCAGTAATTATGTGGGGCGCTGCATGTTCTACTTTTGTTTGCTAAATAATAGGCTACTCTAGGCTGCTCTCATAATTACATCATAGCCATTCAGCCAGTGCTCTCCACTAGCTGCCGACCTTGAACAATTTGAGTTGTTTCTAGCCAGATAAATGAAAATGATGGGAGAAGATAATAACTCTCAATTGTATGAAACCCTTAGGAAAAATTAATTTTATTAACCTGCTGTCTGAGTCATCACAGGTACTGATTTTGACAGATGTCTTATAATTCAGTTTTATTGAATAGTGCGTTTGCAGTTTATAAATTAGCACCAGGACAAGAAATATTACCTCACGTAGCAAAGGGGCATGGAAAAGAAAAGAGGTTTGAGAAAAAGAGTAATTTCATTACAATGCTTCTATTCTCCCAAATCATCACTTCTATTAGAAAACTCACAAGGATAGAAATAGTATACGAGCCTTTGAGGTGTCAGTGAAAGATGGAGCCACCGAAAATAGTAGTTTTCTGAATTTAAGATATAATAGAGGCAGCAGGTACAGGAGGTTAGTGTGAAGGTGAAACGGGAAAAACATACCAGGATACAACTGAAAAAATAGACTTCTTTGTGGTTACAAAAATGAGCATGAGAACAATTACCACCTTGCAAAGAAATCTTTACTTTATCACTTCTGTTCACCTTAGAGGACAACGAGGCAAGTTAACATAGCCCACAGGATCTCCAAAAGCATTTATAGCCATGAGATTGCATTTACTTTTATATAAGTCAGTTCTTGCTTTATACTGGATTCAGTTATCCTTCACTATAGTTGGGAAAACTTATAATGTCTCCCTTGCCCTTGTTCTCTTCTTGAACAATATTACAGACTTCTATTGGAATTCATATCCCTGTAGGGCTTTACAAGTAGTTTACAGTTGCTTGCAGGACTGGTACATCACATATTTTATAAGTAACAAATCTTAGTTTGAGTGATAATGCAGTATTGTGTAAACTCCCTCATTATTCAGCTAACAGTATCATTTAAAATGATACCAACACTGAACTGGAAATGTCAAATGTGGATGATGATGTCTTAATAAATATAAAATGATCTTCCACATACTTTATTCTGCAACCTGGGATACATTAGGAATATAAAAAGGACATTATTAATGATGTGCCAAAAATTGAGCTAGGCTCAAACATGAATTTATGCTACCCTGTTTGTTATTCAAAGTAAGCAATAAGTAGACAATTGAAATATATTCTTATTAAAACATATATATGTATGTACATATAAGCAGTACAGTGAACTAGAGTACATGGAAAAATTCTTGACAAATGAACACTAATGTTATTTACATATAATAGTATTGACTACATAAACTTTTAAAATATAATAAAAGAAAATTAATAAGCAATATACGTACATTATTTTAGAAAATTTTGTATTTTCCAGTATTTTTCTTGTAAATATATGTAATACAAAAATATTGTGCTTTAATATGATTACCTTTATATTTTATTTCATCATCATTCTCCCATTCTATTAAATGTTTTATAACCTAATTTTGAATTAGCATAAGTTCACATTAAAATTAACATTTATTTAGATTTTGTTTTTTCAATAGTAATATTTTATTTAATGAATCATTTTTTTGTTTACGAATTTGTTCATTGAATTATTTTTCTGTTATCAGTGAGGCTCATGTAAAATTTTCATGTGTAAATGTTTCATTTTGTCTCTCATAATTTCTTTAGGCTATATGCTAAAATTAAAACACCTATGTTAAAAGATGTGTTATTTATGTTTTGATTTGGTAAAATATACCTAAGCAAACAATTTGAAGGAGGAAACATTTAGGTTCATAGTCTCAGAGATTTCAGTTTGTAAAGGTTGGAATATTGTACAACAAATCAAGGTTTCTCACTTCATGATAGCTAGGAAGGAAAGAGAAGGGACATGTTAGATACCATTCACTCATATGTCTCAGTAAGCTATTCAGATATTAATACATTGATTAAGCTGGGACTCTTTTATCATACTTATATCCAGCACCTGGGCATTGAGCCTTCATCATGTAAAACTTTGTTTTAATGACACTTCATAATGACACAGAATAACTGACTGCTTACAATATGGCCGTATGCTATTGCCTATTGTAGTAGTCTTGAAATATGACCTGGAGGAAATTTGCCCATACTAGGCACAGAAAGCCCAAGAGGCTGTTTTAGGCACTAAAATACCTGCTTTATTCCATTTGTGGAATTTCAAACTTAGAAAAATTTTAAGTTTTTTTTAAGTAAACTTATTTAAACTGAAGTTTTGTAGTCTGTTTTATGAAAGTTTCTCTATCAAAGAAATAGTATTTCCAGGTTCATTTTAACATAATGCTGTTTATGTAAGTTAAACTATTTTAACTTACATTATGTTATTTTGACATCATTTATATGAATGTGATACTTTGTGAGATAAGAAGTATAGTTTCATATGAGTTTGTTTTCTGTGGTTTTGGTCCTAATATATAATAAACAGAGAATTCCAGAATTAATACTGTTCAGATTAGTGTGATGACCTATCTCATAATTAGTATTTTTACACTCTGCTTGGGACGTGAATCAGCCTTTTGTTTAACAAATCCTGCCTTATAGTAACACTACTTGTTCTGTAGCCACAGACCTCTTGGTTACCAAGTGAGCTCTTCCTACACTATAGTGTTTGTATTGAAGTAATTCTTACTTTATCCAGTTATAGCCTGACATGTGAGAGGAATGATAACGACAATTGTGATGTGCCAAAGAAAAGCTCTGTAGTATGTGATGCTACGAATGAGAAATGTCCTCTATAGGCTCTCTCATTTGGATGCCTGATTTCTCAGTAGTGACACTGTTTGGGAAGGTTATAGAACCATTAGCAGGAGGAGACTTGCCTCAGGAAGTACATGACCAGGAACAGACTTTGAGAGTTAATACCCTTGTTCGTTTTCTGTTTCCTTCTAGTTCATTCTCATTTTCCTGCTTCAGTCTCCATGTCTGCCAGTTACTGTCATATCTCCCTGCCATTAAGGACTCTTGTCCCTCTGGAACCACTAGTCACATAAATGCTTCCTTCCATAATCATGGTGTTTTATCACAGCAACAAACAGCAATGGCTATAAAGTGTGTCCTTTTACTAAAATGGTGAAAAAGTTCTGCTAAATTTGATGAAATACATTGAAGGGATGAATGTCCTGCATGTAAAATTGTGGAAAAGGAAGCATTTGTATGAATTTTGATGTAATACTGCAAACTGTAGAAGTTACAGCTGAAACTTCAGTCAAGGATGTCCTGAATTGTGTGATACAACTCTAGAATGGTTACACATGTTTGAGCATATGATTAAAATGGAAAATTATAAAATTTACTGGACTGAGCTTGTCTACCAATGAAGAAGCCATTTTCATGTTTTTGGCAAAGTTAAAGAAGTTGATGAGGGATAGATCACATCCAAAGCAAGTTTTCAATTGCATTAACACTGGGATAGTGGAAAAAAGTGACCTATGGGACGTATAGGTCCTATATGGGACCTATGGACAAAAGAGGCATCAAGGCATCAAACATGGAAGCGCAGATTAACTCTGTACTTTGTGACAATGTTAGAGGGCATAACATAAAATATGATGTAAGAATGTATTCACTCTTTTTTATTACTATTTATTAATATTAACACGAATAAAAATGATTCAAGGAAAAGGCAGATATACACATATTTCTTTTTACATAATATAGTTGAAAGTGACCCAATGGTTATGTGTGCAGTTAATGTTTTTAAAAAGTATCAGAGGCATTTCTATCAACTATTAAAAGTTAAATGCTAAAATCCAAGTTTTCAAACCTTATTATTTTTAAGAATGCAGCTATGAGTTCATATCTGTAGGTTTTTTTAACAAGGACATTTATTTAAAAAATGACAAGACAATATTAACGCCGTGCTAGCACCCAGCACTACCAGCTGGCTTGAAGAACGGGGCTTTACTAAACACCCATTCTGCAAGGACCACAGCCCAGCATGCCGCAGGACCCTGTCCCAGCCATCCAGGGAGGCTTCCTGTCTCTCCCAGCTACAGCAGTTTCCTGAAGTCCGACCTCTCTGTGGTACATCTTTCCCACATCACATGACATCCTCCCGAGTGCTCCCATGTGCACCTCTGCCTCTGTCTTCTCATGCTGTTCCCTCTGTGTAGCTGTAGGACCCCTCTTTCTACTCTGATCTTGAGTCTGTCTTCAAAGACCTTATTTTCAAATCAATAGATTCTCAGGTCCCAGGAGGGCATGAGTTCCAAAGGACATTGACTCAACTCAGAGTGACCATGATTCTGTTAGTGACTAAATATTATTATTATTATTTTA
>NC_022026.1:17460534-17469988 GCF_000317375.1 Microtus ochrogaster
AAATAAAAAATGTATTCACTCTTAAAACCAAGAGTTATCTGTTTGTATTTTGGCAACATATTTAGAAATAGTGGGCAACAGTTCTACTGTTTTTGGAAGTTTTGGATAAATATTCACTACAAGAATAAAAAAAATTGGAAAGCAACAGTTGGAATGTAAAATCCAGTTAATAAAAAATGTAGTCGAATATCCCGAATCTATTTGCTATGAAAATGAAAATGTTGCAGTCTGAGTTTTATCTACAAACACAAATTCATTGTTTTAGGACCTTGACCAGGACATTATTCAGTTTGTCAAAGTCACATGCAGTCCCTTGGTATTTTATCACATTTATTAACAATTGATGCAGAACTCAACCTGGATACACTGTAGTGCTAGAAATCATTTCTAATTGCTAAAATGGCCACATTCGTCAAAGCTGGAACCAATGAATTTAAGACCAGAAGCTGAGTGAATTCTTCCTGGAGGAATTTACAGAATGAAGTCATGGATTATTTTAAAGGCTTTCTAAGACTGGTGCAGAGGCCAGGAAAATCAATCATATGACAAGACATATACGTGGAGAAGGATTTATTGATGTGCTTGATGAAGTAATGGAAGAACATACTGATAAAGACCATCAAAAAGTGTGAGTAAAGAAAACTCAGAAGATCCTGAAGAAGAAACTGAAGCAGAACTTGCAATGTGTACTTTACCAAAATTTGTGTAAGTGTTTTTGATTGTATAGACATTTAAGGATAAAATTATGGATTATCATCTGTTGGAATGCAGCATTAAATCCTTAAAATCACCAGAAAATTACTTCTTCACCAACACTTGAATAATTTAAAAGAAAGCGAAAATGGCTTACATTATTCTTCAAAATACCTGTAAAGAGATGAAATGTTGATAATCCTCCAATCAATACCATCAGGTCTCAATGGCATTATTATAAAGTACTATCTCAAGGTTAATACTAGCCTGATGCTGCATAATAATACCTATCGCATTCTCCTCACCTCATAACATTATGTGGACATGATTTTATTGCATTACAGAAAGGAAATATATAATACAATGAGATAATTTCAGAAGATACAATATTCAAATGTTTTAGATAGCAGTAAACCATTGTATTTTCTATTTTGTTATTAGTTATTGAGTTAATAATTCAATGTGCTTTTCCTATTGTCATTTCTTGGTCAAAAAGTCTTGCATGTGCTGGAGTTACAGGTCTGTGTCACTGCATCTGGGATTTTTGAAGTGCTGAGAATTCGAACCAGAGACTCATGTGTGCTAAGCAAGCATTCTATCATTATTGTATAATCCTAGCCCTTATATGTTATAACTTGTCATCAACATATGTGTCCAAGAAAAACAATATATGCAGGACTTGGTACTATCTGTATTTTCAAGCATCCACTTGAAATGGATTCTGAAATTCAGGGGTTCTGAAATGTGTTAACTGCATTAATGAGGGGCTACTATATACAGTTGCTCTTTACCCTCTCTTCTGATACACAATCCATAAAACCCCAGAATCTCCAAAGTATAAAGTGTTTTTATATACTAATGAAACAACTGGTTGTTGGGGCTTTTTGAATGTGTCTTAATGTGACAAATCCTCCATCAAAAATTAAGAAGCACATGAGGACTAAATTTCTGGGGTGGAGAACACAACCACCCTGTATTGAGTGGATGATGTACAGTTCATTGGGGATTTCCTAGACTATAACCTAAACTAAATTTTCATCTGGGTATTATGTATTCTTCATCATATCTTTTATAATTAGCCAGTAAACAATTGCCTCCCTGAGTTTTTTGAAATGTGATTTTAAACTTGAAGACAGGGACATAGAAAGCTCTCATTTGTTACCAAGGTGAACAGATTGTGTAGAAACTGGGAATCGACTAATTAAAATTGAGCATCAAAAGCTGTGAGTCCTCTACTAGGATGGAATCTTAATCTGGGGTAGATAATCACCACCTATAATTCACAAAAGAGTTCAGTAGTGCCACATGTAGTTGGCATACATACACTAGGGGAGTTGGCTGGTGTAGGAAAATCTTACACATTAAGACCCAGAAATCAAAGAAAAGACTCATGTTATTCTTGTTTGTAAAAAAATAAGCTGGGTGTGTAACCTAGTTTAATTCTCACAATATTTTGTCTTTTAAAAATACATTTATTTACTTATTTTATATCCCTGCTACAGTTTCCTGTCCCTGCTATAACTGCAATTCTTCTCCCACACTCTGTTCCCACCTCCTAATCTACTCCTCCTTCATATCTGTTCAGGAAAGGGCAGGTCTCCCATGAACCTTAGCAATACATGGCATATCAGGTTGCAGTAGGGCTAAGCATATTTCATATATTAAGGCTGGGCAAGATGACCCAGTATGAGTAGGGTCCAAAAAGCTAGTAGAGTCAGAGATAGTCCCTGCTCCAGTTGTTAGGAGTCCCATAAGGGAACCAATCTACAGAACTGTCACATATATGCAGAGTTCCATGAAGTCTCCCTGGTTTTTGGTTCAGTCTCTATTAGCCCCTATGAACCCAGATTAATTGATTCTGTGACTTTTCTTGTGGCGTCTTTGACTACTCTGGCTCCTACAATCCTTTCTCTCCCTCTTCCTCAGGATTCCCCAAGCTCCACCTAATGCTTGGCTGTCCTACAATATTCTTGTATCTTTATTATTACTATTGCTTTTATGTGTGGCAAGTGAAGAAATTGTGAGAAATGTGGAAGGTTGTTGATGGAAATGGCACTGATAAAGATTAATAGAACCTAAGAAGTTATTTAAGAGTAATAACATGGTGATAAAACATCAGATGAGTGTTGGGTATAGTGGCACACCCCTGTAATCAAAGCACTAGAGAAACAGGTAGAATTGCAGTAACATTGTCAGCCCAGTTTATACCCTTAGTTTGAGAAATGCTTAATCTACATAATAAGATGTTAATTTTGTATCTTGCTACTTTGCTGAAAGTACCAAATCTAAGAGTTTTCTGGTGGAATCTTTAGAGGCTTTTCTGCATTGGATCATATCACTAACAAATAGGGGAAATTTGTTTTATTTCCTACTTATATCTCTAATTTTTTTCTTGCCTTCTTGTTTTGATTAAGATTTCAGGCATATTATTGCATAATAGTGGCAAATATGAGTACCTTTGTCTCTCTGTTTTTCCAAGACATGCTTTAAAACTCTTTACAGTAAGTATAATGTCAGTTAAATGTCTGCTAAAGAGATGTTGACTTTTGATCAGAGTTTTTTCTCTGCATTTTCTGAATTGATCATTTTATTTTTGCTCTTGCTTTTAATTGTTTGCAGTATTATGCTTATTGGTTTATGTTTGTGGATCTACCTTTCAATTCCAGGAATGAAATTGATTTTGATCAAGGTGTGTTGTATAGTTTCTGAGGTGTTGTGAATTTGTTCAACAAACATTTCATTGAGGAATTTTACGTGTATTGTCACTGAAGAAATTGGACAGTACTTTTCTTTTTATTTTATGTCTTTATCTCATTTTGGTGTATTATACTTGCTTTATATAATCCATTCCAAATATTTCCTTTTCTTCCTTATGGAGTACTTTGAAAGCATTGGTATTACTTCTTCTTTAAAGATTAGTAGAATTCAAAAGTGATTCTGTTTGACTCAGTTCTGTCTGACTGATTCTTGGGCTTTCATTGTTGCTAGACTTTCTTTTACTACTCCATAGCTTCCTATCATTATGCATTTAATATTTTCTTCTGTTAGAGCATATCTTTCTAAAATCTACCTGTCTCTTCTAGACTTTCAATTTACTATATGTTGGCACAACATTATCTCAAATCCTATGGATTGTAGTGATATTTGATGTAATATCATCTTTTTCATCACATCTTATTAATTTCTCTCTTTCCAATACCTATGGATTGAACCTCTGCCATGAGTATACTAGGCAAATGTTCTGCAGTTGAGGTACACATACCTAAGTCCTCTATTTCTTTTGGTTACTTTTGTTCAGTGTTTGGCAATCCTTATTTTTTTCAAAAGCCAACTTCTTGTTTGTTTCATACCTTTTATTGCTGTCATATTTTCCAGTTCATTAACTTAAGTTCTAAACTTTATATTATCTTTCCTCCTATTAATTTTCAGATTGGATTTCTGTTGCCTTTTTAAGACTTGGTGGTGAATTACTAAGTAAATTTACAGTTCTCTGATTTTTAAAATATAGGCAGTTTTAAATATAAACTTTTCTCTTAAAACTTTTTTACTTTTTCCTTTGTTCTACAAATATTAGTAAGTTGGGATTTTATTAATATTACAAGGAGCAGGACCCCTTGTTTATCCCTGCTGCCCAGCTATCTTAGCCCCCAAAATAACTACATGGAAACTGTATTCATTAAAACACTGCTTGACCCATTAGCTCTAGTTTCTTATTGGCTAATTCTTATATCTTAATTTAACCCATTTGTATTAATCTGTGTATTATCACATGACTGTGGCTTACCGGCAAGATTCTAACCAGTGTCTGTCTCAGGCAGAAAATCTATGGCCTCTCTCAATCTGCCCTTCTTCCCAGCATTCAGTTCTGTATTCTCTGCCTACCTAAGTTCTGCACTCTCAGGCCCAAAGCAATTTTTTTATTCATTAACCAATGAAAACAACACATGAACAGAAGAACCTCCTATATCATATTAAAATGTTAAAATCTTCACTGACTTATTCTATTACCTATTAATCTGCCCAAACTGCTTTGTTTAATCTCAATGATTATTTAAATTGTGTACTTTCTATTGGTTTTTCTTTTCTTTTTTATTTCTGTTGTTGTTCTTGTTTTGAGACAGGTGTTGACAGAGGTTTCTGTCATGCCTGGCTCCACAGCTGTTCAGTCTCAAAGAAACACACAGAGGCCTACATTAAATATAAACTGGTTGTCCTATTAGCTCAGGATTCTTATTAAGCAACTCTTACATCTTAAATTAACCCATATTTCCTGTCCGTATTAGCCATGTGTCTTGGTATCTTTTATCAGTGAGGCATTCGCATCTTGCTTCCTCTGTGCCTGGGTGACTACTGCAGACTGAGTCTTTCCTTTTCCCAGAATTCTCCTACTCTGGTCACCCGGCATATACTTCTTGCCTGGTTACTGCCCAATCAGTGTTTTATTAAACCAATACAAGTGAAAAATCTTTCAGGGTACAAGACCATTGTCCCACAGTAGGGTGTAACTTTGTATCTCTACCTTTCCTGGAAATTGCTATGTAGACCAGGCTGCCCTGGAACTCTCAGAGATTTGTCTGTTTCTTCTCAAGTGCTGGAATAAAGACATTCACCATTACCTGGCTTGAGTTTTATTTCTGGTTTTATTCCGTTAAGATATAATAAGATATAAGAAAATATTTAAAGTTATATATTTGTTAGCACATGCATTATTTCCTAAAACATAAGTGATTTTGGAAAAAGTTCCATGAACTGTGAGAAGACTCTTCATGCTTCATCTGTTGGGTCTATGTTGTCTACAATTTAGTTTAAAATTAATATCTTTTTGCTGATGTTTTATATACATGGCCTATTTATTGGAGAGAATACGCTATTGTTTTATTGGGAATTGCCTGATATTTCATATCAAGTTGAATTTGTTTTAGGGAATTGTATGTATCAAGATATTGTGCATATGTATTTATAATAGCTATATCTTCTATATTAGATGATCTCTTTATTAATATGTGGTACTCTTTTTCTTTTCTAAGCTGATATTGGTTTAAGATTTTCTTTTTTGGATACTATTGTAGGCTCTTCTAGATTTCATGTTTCATTTACTTATATTATCTTCTTCGGTTCTTTCACTTTTAGTTCGTGCCTTTATCTTTGCCAGTGAAACACATTTCTTGTGGCTTATCCAGTGAGGCAGCCTATGTCTTTTAATTAGTAATTCAGACAAGGGCTGATTATATCTAGAGTTATTATTGAAAGATAATAGCCATGAATAAAAACAGCCACAATGGAACACATTACTTTGTATGGTTAATGTATATAAACTTAAAAGTTTAAAAGGAGAATATCACCAAAAAAGCGAGAAAAAGGAAAAGAACCATTTGAAATAAATTGTCGCAGCAACTCTGGATAGTGCTTTGTCACTCCCATGCCAGGGAGTGTCTGTTATTTCTTTGATTTGTGATTTGGAGAGGTAATTTAAATAAAGACCATATATTTTTATTTGGAATACTTTGTGTTGATTCTCAGAAGGCTTAGCCCAGACATGAACTCTTGCTTTTAGACCATTTCTCTTTCATGGTGTCGTTTTCTGGTTCCTCTAAAAACCTGATAGCTTCATTTTCACTGTTCTCTACTATTATGTGGTGCTAATTACTGACTTCTCTTGAGTGCTTCATTTGCTGTTCTGACAATATCCTGAGGCGTCAATTGCTTTACAACTTGGTCCAGTGAAGCTGGAGCAGGAGTAATTTTTGGCTGCTTGTTTACATCCCAATAGGGTTGGCTGTGGAATGTGTCTTTCCCTCATTCTTTCCTGTAAACTAGCTTGTATTTGCTTTAACCTGTCATTATTAGTTAAGAGGAGTCACTCTCTCGGTTTTGAGAGCCCTTAGGTTTTAAAGAACTGTTTCTTTCTTTTTGGAGGGTGGAGATAGGGGAGTGTTACTTCAGAGCTTTCTTTTTATAAATGACTTCTCTCTGTGGAAAATGCTCTGAGCTATTGCACTTAGTGTCATGTGGGTTGGTGATCTCTGGGATTCCTGGCTTCTATCTCTATGTGTTAAAAGCACAACATAGAGCCAAAATGCTACAGTAGCTACTGGGATCCTTATAATCTTGGCCTATGGCCCATAACTAGAGGGACTGGAAGAAGAGAAACCCTGACTTCTAAACTGTACTCATCAGGAATTTAGCCTATTTAGCTTTGCTGTATGAACTTGAATTGCTGTTTTTTTGTCACAGATTTCTTATTCTTTATTTTTTAACTCAGGGAAATTGTTGATTTCTGCCTCAGTTTGTGCTGTAAGAAAGTAAATTAGAAATATTTCATAGAGTAATTTTAGGACTCACTTCCCATCTTTCTCTCTTCCTGTCATCACTGTCCTGCTAGGATATTCAGCATACCTTTTAAAAAGCTCTATATCATTCTTTTCTTTTTTCATTCCTTTATCTCCACATTGTTTCTTGTAGGTAGCTGAAATTCTCTTGTGGACTGTATTTTTAATGGTAATTTCAGTATGTGTATACTTCTAAATTCTCTGGGAAATAAATTCCTCATCCTTAATGCACAGGTTATCGAAGAACATTCACCTTTCAGGATGTGAAAAACAAGCAAATGAGTTGATTTTCTTTTTCTTAAGAGATATATCCAATGTCATACCTACCTACTTTGGAAGTGGTAGGTCATTTTTATGTGTGTGCAAAAAGCTGCCCGAGTGATTATGGAGCACTGCCAGACCAAGTGATTGATGTGCTTTCAGTCTGCCCACCGTTCCTAATGCACTAATGCTGATATGACTAAAACAGGTTTGCTTTCCTCAAGCATATACCATGAACCATGTTCTAAGGAGATTTCATTATGATATTTATTTTAAATAATATATTTTGAAAACAGACAATGTAATTAGCCCTAACCTCTAGTTTTAGGAACACAAATTAGAGTCAGGAGGTGGTGGCACACACCTTTAATCCAATCACTCCACTCGGGAGGCGAGGCTGGTGGATCTTTGTGAGCTCAAGGTCAGCCTGGTAGGCATAACAAGTTCCAGGATACCCAGAGCTACGCAGAGAAATCCGATCTTGAAAAACAAAACAAGATAAAAACCACACAAAATACTTTTTTCCTTTCCCACATCTTGATTCTTTTAGATATTTCATAGATAAATTTTAAGCACCACCCTTACTTATATAGATTTTTGTAAAGGGGAAATGAGCATGAAAAATAAGGTACTATTGGGTTTTTTAGCATCACAGTCTCTAAACTCTTAACTTTCGTGCACTGCAATTGTGGTTACTCACAGCAACATTCTGTTCGTTACCCTATATTATACCAAGAACAATAAACTAAATGATGGAACAGCTGTCTCCACTGGCAAAGTTACTTGAAGTTTTAAACTTTTGATTGTTTCAATTGAGTAAAAA
The DNA here is from genome assembly GCF_000317375.1 of Microtus ochrogaster. Taxonomy (NCBI): domain Eukaryota; kingdom Metazoa; phylum Chordata; class Mammalia; order Rodentia; family Cricetidae; genus Microtus; species Microtus ochrogaster. Next base: position 17,468,641 of record NC_022026.1, read on the forward strand.
TTTTCCTCATTATTCTTACTGCATAGGTGGACAGCCTACCAGATAGAATTACAGATTGGCTTTTGTTGAAGAACACATTTGAGAATCTAACCTTTCAGATTTCATGCATCAAGTCTGAGAAACTTGATATTTAATAACAGTCAACAAGGGTTTGACTGCATGAGAGGCTAGCAGTATCACTCCACTTGAGGTTAATCTCTATTCCTTGTGACCTTGTGCAGGTTTCCTCCTGCTTTTAATTCCTAGTGTTCTCACCTATAGCATTGGGAATAGGTGTACTCAGAAGGAATTGCCTTTGTAATGCTGCTAGCACATGTTCCTGGGAAATGCCATATTTTAGTGTGCAAAGATGCAGGTAGCTATTGTTCTGGCTAATTGTGAAGCTACATATGAGAGAAGCTTTAAGAAACTGAGGAGCTTTTTCATTTTCATTTTTTCCCCTGTAGTCTCAGAAAAGATTTGGCTCATAACCCACAAAGACATTATGAAAATGACCTTATTCATTTCGCCTATGCCATGCACTTTTAAATAATGATTACTTTCTACTGTTTCATTATGTAGCTAGGAGATGTACTCTGAATTGCATGTTAACTTCTTCTACCCTTGCAATAAGTTTTTCTGTATCATTCCTGCACTATATTGTGTGTACTTATGGAACAATAAAATTTCTACCTCTTACTTTTCCCATATAACTGTTTTGAATGCAATTCTTTTTTTATTGAAAAAATTCCCGCCTCCTCCCTGCCTCCCATTTCCCTCCCCCTCCTCCCAGTCCTCTCCCCCTTCCTTCACTCCATTCCCCCTCCCTCTCGAGTCTGAAGAGCAGTCCAGATTCCCTGCCCTGTGGTCCTCCCTGCTCCATCCAGGTCCAGGAAGGTGAGCATCCAAATAGGCTAGGCTCCCACAAAGCCAGTTCATGCAGTAGGATCAAAACCCAGTGCCTTGGTGAGCTCCCAATAGATCAGCCCCTCTGTCACAGTGGGTGGGTGCACCCCTCGTGGTCCTGACTTCCTTGCTCATGTTCTCCCTCCTCCTGCTTCTGACCTTGGGAGCTCAGTCCGGTGCTCCAATGTGGGTCTCTGTCTCTATCTCCATCCATCACCAGATGAAGGTTCTATTGTGATATGCAAGATATTCGTCAGTATGGCTATAGGATAGGGCCATTTTAGGTTCCCTCTCCTCAGTTGCCCAACGTACTAGCTGGGGACATCTCCCTGGACACCTGCAAGCCCTTCTAGAGTCAAGTCTCTTGCCAACCCTAAGATGGCTCCCTTAATTAGGATATATACTTCCCTGCTCCCATATCCACCCTTCCTTTATCCCAACCATCCCATTCCCCCAAGCTCCC
>NC_022026.1:17470489-17476835 GCF_000317375.1 Microtus ochrogaster
AGCTTCTCTAGGATCACAAATTATAGGCTCAATGTCCTTTAATTATGGCTAGAAACCAATTATGAGTGAGTACATCCCGTGTTCATCTTTTTGGGTCTGGGTTACCTCACTCAGGATAGTGTTTTCCATTTCCATCCATTTTGAATGCAATTCTTTTGATGGAAATTCTTCTACAAAGATATGAATAAGTCAAGTGCAATCTTTAGTTTTAAATATGTAAAACCCATTTTAATGACTATATATACCTCATTTTCATTGCCCAGGGTTTCAAAACGAAGAGGGAATCCTTTCTTTTACAAAGAGTCATTCCTATGTTGTAAGGCAGTAGACGGTAGAGGATGAAGGGTAATTTTCTTCTGCATGGATGCAGAAAACACACTGCTTTTCTATTCTGTATGACTTTTAAAGATGCACTATACTTTGAAGGTTAATGTAAAATCAGTTTTGCCACCTAGTTACATACAACACATGTATCTTGCTTATGAATGCTTGCATATGTCTTAGAGATATGTTGTTCTGTGTAGACTCTTGATATTCACATGAGTTTATGGTCTCTTTGGTGTAACAGTGCGGCCACTGCTAAGCTTTGCTGACCATGTGATACTCTTATAGGTATTGCTGATTGGCTTTGAGCTTCTTTTCTCATCTGCTTACATGCTGGTCAAAGAGCTCCCTGATGATTTTATTCAGTAGCAACCCAAGCTAGTATAAGTGGCAGTGTTATTAAATTATGATCAATGGGACGTAACGAAATTGAACTGTGGAGCATCTGGAAAAGTTCAGAGAATTCTTAGTGCCTTTGGACCTTTCCTGTTGACTGGAATGCACATTTGTCTGAATCAAGCACCACTATTTGAGCTATTGAATTGGAAAGGCATGTTGAGACAGGTCAAATAAGATATTCTAACCTCTAACTCTTGCTGTGTACTCATACTAGTGAAATCAACACAAATGGCTCTTTAAGTGAAAGAAATCAATTGTTAAGCCAAGGTCATTCTATTTATTCCTTTAAATACTCTTTGGTAGAAGAAACCACATTTCCTCTCAATTAAGGAAAGTATTTTTTAAACTCCACAAGATGGTTTTGTTTGTTTCTTCTTGTCTTTATACTAATTGTGTCATAAATTCATGGGGAACAGTTTTCAGTAGCTCATAGTGCTTCTCAAAATGTTTGCATCTATTGTTGAAGCAGAATAACATTTCAGTGGATCACTGATGGCATTCCTTTTTTGCTCTCCCCCAATCATCTCTCTTCACATGTTTTAGAAAATAAACTTAGCTTTCAGAGTGCTCAGTACATTTAACATATTGAATGTCTGCACAAGAATCTTACTCTTTTTAAAAAAAATATTTTTATTAATTCGAGAATTTCATCCAATGTAGTTTAGTTAGTTTCATCTGGCTCTCAAATGTTTCCCAAATCTTCCTCCACCCACCTTGACCAAGTAATCTTATGTTCTTTTTTTTTCTCTCTTCTGACCCATAAAGTCCAGCTTCTGTTTCCTGACTACTTCTGAGTGTGAGGACTGCCCCGCAGTGTGGCAATATACCAGGTGTCAAACCATTAAAAAAAGATTGAATGTCCCTCTCCTAGAGTCAATAAAATACTAATAGCTCCTTATCTTGGTGTGATTTTTTTGTTTTTTGCTCCCTTTCCATCATCCATTATTTTTTCTGGCTTGATCTTGTATAGGTTTTGTGTATAATGTCACAGTCACTGTGAATTCATGTGTGCATCTTGCCCTATTGTGTTCAGAATATGTAGCATGAATCTAATTGATCTTAATAATAAAAATCTGGACTCAGATATTAGGGGGTGAAAGCTGAAAGATCAGAGAAGTAAAGCAGCCAATCACCGGAGTTCTTCACTCTACAACATCTTCAGAACGAAAAGGGCCGAGCTCTTGTCTACACGTGCCTTACTAAGCCCTCTTTCCACCAGCCATATCACTTCCTGTTTCCTACTCCCTAGTGCTGGCATTAAAGGCATTTGTCTCCCGGGTGCTGGGATTAAAAGTGTGTGCCACCACTGCCTGGTTTACTAGTGGCTAGTTCCATACTCAGATCTGCAGGCAAGCTTTATTTGTTAGCGCACAAATAAAATATAGCAAGAATACACTGTTTCCTTGAAGTTAGCTTCCACTTCTGGCTCTTAAAATAATCACACCCAAACAAAATGATCCTTGAGCCTTGAGGGGAAGGGTGTGACGTAGCTGTACCATTTAGGGCTGAATGCACTCAAGTCTCTTATTCTATATACACAGATTAGTTGTGGGTCTCTGTGTTAATTGGCATGAACTGCAAGAAGAAGCTTCTCTAATTAGGGTTGAGCAATGCACTCATCAATGAGTATAGCAATAAATCTTTAAGAGTCATTTCATTGCTATGTCCATTTAGCAGAATAAATTGTAGCAGGTTTGGTCCTAGGATGCCTGACTGATAGAGCCACAGAATCTTGTCCTCATTGACAATGTCAAGTATGGGTTCCATGTCATAGAGCATACCTTCAATTCAATCAAAAACTGGTTGGATACTCCCATAGCATTGATGTCACCTTTGCACCAATGGGCATGTCATGTCAGGGAGGTTATTGTTATAGCTCGTAGGGTTCATAGCTGGATAAGAGTGCCTTTCTCCTGGGATAGCATGTGTAGCACTTGCAAGCGCCGTGAAGGTTATCCAGTAGAGATGAAGCTTCCAGATCATTAACAATTTGATTTTTCTATGTTGTGTGACTCATATTTGTTGTGTCTTCAGTAATAGTGTGTTACCATCAATTTCTGGAGCATAACTAAGAAAAATTGCAACAGCCTGTAAAGTTGGTGAGTCTATGGGACTTGATTACTCAACAACTCAAAACCCTAACTTGCTTGTATGTATCAGTGACATTCTGTAAAACATTTTCAGGATAATTATATATAATATATGTTATTATAATAACTAAAGAATATCCCAGTATAGTTGGAAATTGTAGAAAACAAATGTATGTGAAAAGACTTCTTATGCTTGCTTGGATCATTCCTTTCCTTTCTTTAATGAATTTCTCTTGGTTTGTCCTGTTCTCTTACAATAATTCTGAATAATAAAGTCAAGGGCACTATAAGATCTGAGAAATTTCCCTTCCTGTGGGCAGACACATTCTATGCTATATTTGTTATTTTGACCTTCATGAACAATTATGCATATCAATACTCTGATATGCACTCTGCATTCTCTGAGCTATAATATGCAGTATTTTCTATAAGAGGCACTTTTGATTATTAGCTTCACTGAAAGTAATAGGCAGGCAGATTTGTGATACTGTCTATTTCTATGTGTATTCAAGATTGCATTGTCACTTCATAATGTTCCTCGTTATTCACAAGCTGATTAGACAGACTATAGAAAGCAAATGGAAAATGACACAATTTATTTGCCTTGCAGAGCATATTATAAAAATATTATAAACAATAAAAATTATTCAGAATTAATAGAACATAAAACATTTTCCCCATAGTATAAAATCATTAGTGTAGTTGGATCATAACAGGATAGCAATGAAACATCTTGTTAGCTTTCAATTATAGTCCTAAATAACAGCTTTTACTCTCATATTCTGTCTGTCTGTCTGTTTCTTTATCTATGTATATCTGTCTCTCTCACAGTTAAAAAAGATAGCAGCAAAGTTTTGGACTAAGAGATAATCTAATTGACTGAACATTATATGTACTATACGATAATAATTGTGCATACATGTATTTTAATATGCACACAAAAACTATTCGGAAAAGACAAAAATCACATCCGAGTCAGGAAGTTTAATTGCAATAAAAGGAGAATATTAGTTTGGCTATGAATATAAAATGTTAGCCATTCTATTGGGTTTTTATGTGATGCACTATTCTTTCACCTTTAAAATGTTGGTTTGGGGCATTTAATGCCATGAAGTGTTACAATGAGATGTTGAGGCATTTTATCCCTTCTTTATTAGGATTAAGGATATTTGTCTACAACTAAATGCTTAAAGAACTCTGTGCTTAATGTTCTGCTCCTAAGTGCAACAGTGCATCATTGTGGCACCTTCATTAGCTTGTTTAATATTCCAGAGACTGCTGTGCCTGGCAGCTGGAGAACACTAGGACAACAAACTGTGAGGGCTAGTTTTTCATTCATATATGTGTTAACATCTTAAATGCTAATTAATGAACAATGAACTCATGACTCATTCAAGTCTGATACAATGTGATTTTCTTTCTGTCTCAATTTAGAACCTTAAATGGAAATAGGAGTCTCCTAGAAAGCCAGTTGTACTTTCAGTTTACAAGCAAGAAACTCTTAAAGAATGGATTGACACTTGAAGAAAAAATTTTAAAACTTTTGCCTATCTGTCTATATCTGTTTGTATGTCATGTTTGACTGAGTGCTTGCAGAAACCAGAAGAGGCCATCAGAAATCCTAGAGCTGTGGTTATAGTTTTTAAACTGCCTAATACAGGTGCAAGGAAGTGAACCTGGGTCTTCTACGAGAGCAGCAAGCACTCTTCAGTGCTGAGTTATTGTTTCCTGCCCCAGATAAAGAATTCTGAAAAGAAATTTTATTTGTTTGTTACAATAGGGAAATCCACAAATGGTTTCTAGACTTGCTAAGAGAAAAGCGGTTATATTTGAGGGCCATATGGATAGTTTGCTATTTCAGGTATCTGTTTATGTAGGCTTAGGACCAGGATTCACTAATCCCATCAAAGACGTTTATGATAATTTCTGTATGTTAGTTCTGAGGTGTGTACTTTATGCTCAATATCTGTGTGACTGTGATCTATTAAAAAACTATGTTCAGTGGCCAAGAAGTGTTGTAATCACTTACTTAAGTCATATAAAATACTTCATGGCAGGATGCTTTGATAACAGGATACTTATTTCTTTCCAGTTTTAGGGTTGGAGAAAATGACTTTTGAGGAAAGTCATCATGCAGATACACACTATTGCTGAAGGATACCGTGTTAAATCCATGTTCTGCAACAAGTCCTCAGTAATGGGTGCTTAGTGACAAAAGAGATTTCTTAGACTTCTTTGTGTGCTTGTAGATGTATGTATATAGTTATCTTTGGAACTGAATCTTTAGGTGTACTGATGCATTTGTGGGGAAAATAAGTTGTATATCTTAGTGAATTATGAAGCAGTTTTATTTTTTTTCTGGCAGTGGTTCATTCTCTAGAGTCCTTTTATCTTTCAGGTTTTTTTGTGTGTGGAAAACTATAAAGAGGTCTGATTCGTGAGGAATATAGATTTTTGTCTAGTTAAAGGTCAGGTGCTGAGCAATTGATTTGATTGCTGAGCCGTTGGGTCATTAAGTTGCCTAAAATAACCCTGTTGCAAATACTCACTGTTGATCCCATTTGGGCTCTGTACTCAGAGCTTCTACTGGGGTCTCTGAGAAATATGTTTGAAACAAAACACAAAATGCAGTAAGATATATACATATCACAGGATTGGGAAATTTGTAAGTGGGGTTCTTTGTGATTTCAGAATAGAAGGAAGGTAAATATTATTTCTCTTTTTTCATATTCAAAACTGCAGCAACTCTGACAAGTGAGTTACAGGTCTGTGTCTATAAAATATTGCCACAAAGGACTGGACTGCATGGAGTGCAGAAGTGTGTGTTTGTGAACTGAATGAGAATGCTAGGTGCACAGAGGAAGGGAGTCAGGGATTGGGTAGGTAGACCAATGTCCAACTCTGCCTTCTTCAGAATATTACTTTGAAAATGCTTTTCTGATCTTATTCTATAGAATTCAAAGTAAGCTGAAATATAAAGCCACTATAAGGAAGATCACTGGGCTTGGAGTTCAAGGTCTCGGTTATGTTCATTCAACCTCGAACCTAGTATAGTCAGTGAACTCCTATGTGGATGCTCCACTTTCCTATGCAAAATGTCGAGATTTCAGCCAATGTTCTCTAAGTTCTAAGGTTCTATACCTTTAAATCTATATTTATCATTCAATTATTATCATTCTATGTATCACTATGTATCAATCTATGTATCACTCTATGTAATCACTCGCTATCCATCTATCTACATGCCTATCCATATATGGAAATGATGGGGGAGAGTCTTCTGTTTTGTGTTAATTTCATTGGTTAAATAAAGAGACTTCCTTGGCCCTTTAATAGGACAGAAAATTAGGTACGTGGAGTAAACAGAACAGGATGCTGGGAGAAAGAAACCGAGTCAGGCAGTTGCCATGATTCTCCTCTCCGAGGCAGACACAGGTTAAGAATCTCCCAGGTATTCATAGGTTTGTGGGTTAAAATCTGGGTCTTCTATGCGATTCCATTGGTCGACTTCTCTGTTTTTATACCAATACCAA
>NC_022026.1:17478110-17487049 GCF_000317375.1 Microtus ochrogaster
AAAAAAAGAATCTCCCAGGTAAACCACCAGCTTGTGGTGCTACACAGATTATTAGAAATGGGTTAATCAAGATTTGAGAATTAGCCAATAAGAGGCTAGAACTAATGGGCCAAGCATTGTTTAAAAGAATATAGTTTCCGTGTAGTTATTTCAGGTAAAGCTAGCCGTGCAGGAGCTGGGTGGCGGGAAGTGGCCCACAGCTCCTACTACATGGAAATAGATATACATATATAGAAAAAACATACATAATAACACACATATATATATTATACACACACGTATATACATACATACATACACACACACACACACACACACATATATCCAATTTGCAGTGGAAAGCATAGAAGCTTAGACTACTGTTAATACTGTTCCAAGTATTATTTGGAATTATTTTCCTATTTTAACTAACACTGACCAAATTTGTTAATTAGCTAAAGCAAGTCTCTCTCTTCATTATTGGTGAGGGTGACTTTCACCTATGATTCTTTTTAAGAATTTTGAAGAACTTTTGAATGTGTTTCTACATATATCTTACCAGAAAAAAATTATTTAAGATTGCCACTAAATTTCAAGAAATTCCATTTTAAGACTAATAGTACAATTTATTATTCTTGATGTTCTTTTTGTCTTTTTCTCTTTGCCCCACACATTTTAGCTTTTAATGTTTTTATGGTCTTCTTCAAGAAAAATGAGTCTAGAATTGCTCTAAATAGCTTTTATAGAGTAGTAATTATAAATAGTTTAGTGTTCCCATTTTTTTCCTGATATGGCCATATTTATTAACTTGAATAATCCTGATGAAAAAGTACTTTGGGTATAATAATTTGAGGATTTTTTCCAGTGTTAGAGAATAAATGTAGGGCCTCACACGTGGTAGGTAAGGACTCTACCACTTGGTTGCATCCCTGGACCAACTTCTACAGAGTGTGTAGTTCCTGAGAACCACAATCATGGTGCCTGGTAATTTAACTACTTATATCAAAGGAGTTTTTTGACTCATGCATTTCCCTGCAAATCAGTCATCTTAAGCTATTAACGAGTTCCATGTTTGTTTAATCTCCATGTTGAAAATGAATTAAACTGTCTGTCTTTGTCTGCTTGTCTGTCTACCAATCCATTTTTCTATTTACTTTCTATGCACTGTACTCTTATTAAGCATAAATTAAACTAGAGGAAAAAAGTGGTTTAAAGCATTGATATGTGGTTCAGGAAGTGGAAAGAAGAGGAGGAAGAAGAGGAGAGGAGAGAGAAGGCAGATGCTGATGTAATCTCTTGCTCTTTGAGATTGCTGCTGCACAAATGTCAGAGTGCTGTACTTAGAAAATATTGTGAATAACTCAAGTAAGACAGTCGAAGATAAAGTGGTGGAAAGGTGTTAGATGTGGAGCAAATAAATAAAGGATTAAACAGAAATGGACTCACCCAGGCAACATCTTGTAGTGTATTTTGCTTTATATTGGAAAGAAAATGGAAGCTTTAAAGGATTAATTGTCAGAGGTATGACACCTATAACCTCTTCATGTTAATGTTCACATTTTTGTTTCTTTTATGACCTAGTCTTTGATCCATTATAAATTGTTTGCTTTTAGGCAATACTTTCTTATTTTCTTAATCTCTTAAACAAGAGATTTCAAAATTCTTATTTTGTAAGCTTGTTGTGAGTATTAAATGAATATGACCTCTTTAAATGGTTTGGCACAACATGGATTATTTTCATGTGTATTTATTATTATTATTGTTATTATTATTATTATTATTATTTTAATTACTGATAACTTCGGCTGAACCACAGTCCTGAAAGTACAGGAAATACATTTGGTATTAGTAATCCCTACATTTTATTGAGTTTATTTTGATAAAGTAGAAAGAATATTACCTTTGAAATCCTGGTTCTGGTATTTATTAGCTTTGTGCTTTTGACTAGTTGCTTCTCTCCTGCTCTCTCCCCACCTTAATTTATGGGAACTTTAGTGCCCCACGGGAAACACAAGGATGGTACAAGTAAGTATATATTAAAGTAGTTCAATGAGAAGCAACACATGCTGCTTTGGAAGAATACAAGAATTGCAACATTTTTATATTATATTTATTAGTTCCTGTGTGTATGTGTGCTCCATAAGTGTGTTTGTACAGGTGCTGTGAATCATGTGTGGAAATCAAAGAGAAAATTATAGGAGGAAATTCTTTCTTCCCCTATGTGTGTCCCAAAAATAGAATGCACATTTTTAGGTTGACAATAAGCACCTTTATTCACTGAGCCATATAATTTTTTTATCTTTTAATAATTAATAATAGATATTATTATCTATTTTATTATGAGTTTTTCCACTCTACTTTTTGATGTTGCTATTGTTCATAATAATTTCCTTTAAAGGTATATTACTCCAGTATTGTTGCTAAAACAAAATTCCTTAGAATGCCTAGTTTGTAAATAATTCAAACTTATCTCTTACAGCTCTGAAGAGTGGTGAGTGCAGGATCTAGATGATTTGGTGTCTAGTGAGAGTCAGTCATTCTAAGGGGGTGCTTTTTGGTATATCTTTTGCAGGTGGAAGGCTCTGTGCCTTATGTAGTAGAAAGGAGGAAAGAGCAAAACCAGAAAACAAGGTTCTGCCTTCAACTTTTTTTATAGGAACAGTAATCCCACTAATTGACAAATCCATGTTTAAATGACTTCCCCAAAGGCCTCACCTCATAGCATGAGGTGATATTTGTTGTTAGAGTCTAGTCTGACCAAAGTTCAGTCAAAGAGTGGGGAGGAGTGAGAATATGAGCAAAGAAGTCAAGACCATGATGGGTTCACCCACTGAAATAGCTTACCTAAACTAATTGGAGTTCACTAAATCCAGCCCGATTGGGAAGAATCCAGCATAGGACCAAACTAGGTCTTCTGAATGTGGGTGACAGTTGTATGGCTAGGACAGGCTGCGGGGTCACTGACAGTGCCACCAGGATTTATCCCTACTGCTTGTACTGGCTTTTTGGGAACCCATTCTGTTTGCAGGGATAAGCTTGCTCAGCCTAGATATAGTAGGGAGGGCCTTGGTTTGATTAATCCAGCAACATTTATAATAAAATTTTTTTAGCAGCTGTTGTTCCTTCCTCAGCCATCAAACCATTCAAAAACAACATAATAACATACAGTATCCAGACTCTCTGTGTATTTTCCATCTTTATGTGGCTTTATTTTAAACTCTATTTATTTTATTTTTAATTTTTTTGAGACAAGGTTTCTCTGTGTATGTTTGGCTCTCCTGGCACTCACTCTGTAGCCCAGGTTGTCCTTGAACTCATAGAGATCTACCTGCCTTTGCAAGTGTTGAGATTAAAGGTGTGTGCCACCACGCCCAACTTCTCTCTTTCTTTCTTTTTTTATTTTAAGGACTTTATCCGTTTTCTTTTCTCTCCCAAGCCTACATTGTAAACCAGTTAGAGGTTTGCTTCATCTGAATCTCTCTTTACTGTATTTCTCTCTTTTTCTGACCACATGAGTCTTTAATTTGCTACGTGATATGGCATGGCTAGGATTAAAGACATGGCTTTGATGTGTGGCTCCACCCCATTTCTTAGCTTTCTGAGAGTCTAGCCTCATGGTGGAGGTACTGGCAGGAGCCATGTTTATTACCGCATGAAACTCTATGGAGTTTCAAGGTCCCTGTCACCACCAAAATAGCATGCTATCCATTATTTATAAACACCATTTAAGTGCTTTGTGGTAGAGCCTCTTAAAAGAGCTGTAAGATATTTGCAACTAAAGATGAATAAGGAAGACTTTCTTAAATGAAACATGCTTGTCTCTAGCAAACAGAGACCACCTGAGAAAATGCTGCTACCAAAAAGCTGTGCTTAACTCTGTTATTTTTGTGTCTAGAATTCCTTCCCAAACTCTCTCAGGTGGATTTTGTTGTCCACGTTGGTGCCATTTGTTGGTGGGTTTCTGTTTTGCCAGGTCCAGCTTCTGTTCAATCCCAAAGAAAACACAGAGGCTTACATCAATTATAAACTGGTTGACCTATTAGCTCAGGATTCTTATTAATCTTCTAACTTACATTAGCACATAATTATTGTCTGTGTTAGCCACGTGACTCGTTAACTTTTACCAGCGAGGCATTCTCATTTTGCTTCCTCTGTGCCTGGGTGATGACTGCAGGGGGAGTGGATCTACCTGTATGCCTCATGTTGATGTCAAAAGGACCAGGTAACCATGTCCTAGGTCAGGGTGTGTAGCCACAACAATACACATACACACAGTAGTATGCGCACACTCAATACATACATGAAAATAAATTTTAAAATAACATTTATCTGCATTGATGTATAACTCTGAGACATTTCTATAGTTTGGTGCTTAAGTATTGCTTAAAGGCTGATACAGTGAAGGATTGGTTCCTGGTGTAGTACTAGTTGTATATTTTAGATATTTTTAAAAAATGATGAGCCTGTAGATCCTTGCATCCTCAAGGACATGAGGTGTTTTCCAAGATCCCTGTCTCTTCTTTTTCTATTTCATTTATTGTCAGGAGGTTGGGCAAAGTTCTGCCATGGACTGTTCCAGATCTGAGTCAAAGTAACCTTTCATCAATGTACTGCTTTTCCAAATTCTTTGCAGAGAATGAATTGTGTACTTCACCTTGTCAGCCTGCGTTAAAAAGAATGTAGGCCTTTGACCTCATGAAGTTGGAAGTCTAAAATAGTACAAGAAAATATTTCTGTTCTTTTGGAGGCAGGCCTTCAAGAGGATATTGCTAAGTGTGAAAACTTATACAATAGAACAATGATATTGCCTTGGATGTATGTCATGAATTTTTATATATGTTAAACTAGTGTAGGGATGAAAAGAAGTGCAGAATTTATGTTTGTCTCTGGAATTCTTCATGATTTCCTTTGGTCAAGCAGTTCTGTAACATTCATGAGTCAAAGCAACAACATTGTTTTCTAGGGTAGAGTGTTAACAGAACTTATGACAAGGTAAAGTGGAGTGTCTGTGAAGAATAAACATGATCAACGGTACAATGTAAGACATTCTCATAGTATGAGAGTTGACAATGGCCAGAGAGACCATTGTGCTGATCTACAAGTTAAGAAATAATTTACTTTATATTATTTTCAATAATTTATGTATTGGTTATTTATATATTTATTCTTATACAATTCCAGCCATGTCGTCAGTGCATTTCAACCACATTCACTCCCAATCCCCTCCCTTGCATCCCTCTAACTCCCTCTCAAACCTTTCTTTTTCTCAAGTTTCTCTTCTACATTAATGTATGTTTAATGATTTACTGAGCCTAATTGGGGGCACATGCATGAGCAAGGGTGTGGGCTTTGTTTATAGGACAGTGGGCAATTTAGCAGTGGTTCTATCACTGAAGAAAAATGACTTTCCCTCTCTTATTAACTGCCAATAGCTCCTTCCCTAGGAGTAGGGAGCAACCATGTTTTTTCCCTAGTTGTGCAAGAACAGTAGTAAGTATTGTAATTTGATTTTATTAATGCTGATAGTCAATGTAAATTTGAATCAAATACAGAAAGTTTACCAACACTCCACTTTGTGTCCATCAGAAATTATTTTGTCAACAGCATTATATTTACAAAAAACATTATAATAGGGACATCTATGGTTGACATTTTATTGTTAGTTAAGGACTATAAACTAATCATAGTTATTATTGCTCCACCTAAAAGTTTGCCTTTAAAATGTTTATTTGTTGTTGTTTGTTTTAGTGACTTGATCTTTTGATGACACTCATGCTGGCCTAGAAATCACTATTGTAATTCAAGCTGATCTGAAACTCAGAGAAATTCCTGTTTTATCCTCCTAAATGTTATTTTCACAGAACTGCACCAATATGATCTGATTTCTAAAATGTTTTTAATACATGAGCTTATCACCACAGAAATTTATTATGACAACTGTTTTTCAGCAGTAATACACATGTGAATACATAATATAACATCATATTATATTATTGCATAAATGCACACAACATTAGTTGTTATTATTGTAAGTGTTATTAGTATGAGTGAAGTATGAACCTTTGTTTGTGATTAAGCTTCTAAACTTTGGAGACTATTTGTTACAGCAAAAGTGACTTCATACTGAAATATGAAATATTGAGAAACAGACTGAGAATTATAGTCACTCTCATTTTCTTAAGAAAATATATTTGAAAGACTCGAAAACCACATATAACAAATTTCAGGCTGTGATTGGATGCATCTTCACAAGTGATATTTGTGGTTATGTATCACAGCCAATTTTACCACTAATTCTCATACATAAAAATGTAATATCATAATTATTAATAAACTTCTTTGACTAATGGAACGTTACATCTGTAGCAATTTTACAAACAGCTTTGGACCCCATCAGTTTGCTACTTGGGGAGGTCTTTGGGTGGTATTGCTGCCCTCATGTGCACACTTTATCTTATGTACTTTTATTTTAGTTGAGTGTCTTAAATTACCATTTTCAATAACCTTGGAGTGTCTATCATAAGCCTGAGTCTCTTAGCTCCAAAAGCTATAGTCTTTATGATCTAAGTACTCTAGGGAAACCCAATAGCTATTTCATTTTGTCTGTGTTAATGAAGTGGAGCAAACTAGAAACCATATAGTGGCATCTATACTTTGAAGACCAAAAAAAAAAAAAGATTAAAAGGCAAAGTATATTCAATAATTTTTGGCATAAATTTAAGACATTAAAAACCCTATCTAAAAATTAATATCTAAAGGGGAACTCTGTTGCTATACACATCTTGAATATATTTATTTGCAAGCATGTTTTATTTTTCTTTCTCTTTCTATTTTTCTATGAGCATTCAAGATAAGAAATATGAAATATTTAACAAATTTCCAAATTATTATTTAAAAGATATCAAGTAGAAACAATAGAAGGGAAATAGCTGTGGTTATAAAAGGACAATGTAAATTCTCCTTGATATATTTCTTTTCCTTTACATATCTATCAGTTTCAAAATACAAATACCATTGGCCATCTCACAATGCAACTGCACACATATGAACACACACACAATTGGCATGCAAATGTACAGTCATTACACAATAAGGAAATATAGTTTGAAGTGATAAGAAATACAAAAGGAAAAAACATTGCAAAGCATTTATCTGATAATAGACTTTCATCCAGAATGCTCAAAATCCTTATGCCTTGTTAACAAATATAAAAATAATAATCAATAGATATTCTATCTAAGAAAAGTTTTAAGTTGGGAAGCATAGTGAACACCTTTAATCCCCAGCATTTGGGAACCAGAATCAGGTGAATCTCTATGAGTTTGAGGTCAACCTAGTTCATATAATTCCAGGTCAACAAAGGCTACATAGTCAAACCCTGGCCTGTCCTCCAAAAAAGGACATACATAAGAGACCATATGCTTTCTTCTTCCACTTACGGGAAATGCCCCAAACAACCAAATATTAAAATTGAAAGTAGATTGAGTGTTTTCTGGGGTGATAGTGATTGGTAAGAGAGATTGTAATTAAATGTACAGGAGCATTAATATAAGGCAGTGAATATGTTGTATTACTCACTTATTGGGATGACTGAAAATTTTACCACATATGACAAATTCACCACAAGGCCATATAAAATTATGCACTTGTAATGTTATTTCCAAACAATATTAATTCATTAACATATTGGTTACTTAGTTATTTTCTGTCTCATAATTGGCTTTCCATTTGAAATCTGTATGTGTATATAAAATATATACATATAGATGTTTATGCATATTTTATATATGATTTTGTAGATAGAAGGTATTTTGTGTTTTAACATAAAGGACAAATGTTTAAGAAGATAAGTATGTTTGTCTTGATCTAAACTATATATAATGCATATATGTGTTGAAATATTCATGTTTCTCTATCAATATGGTTTTATGGAGGTTCAACATAAATTAAATTTAAATTAAGGAAAACATAAAGAAAACTCAATATTAAATAGAATCATTTGGACATCCCACAATGTATATATTAAAAATCAGGTTGTACATAACACATACATGCATTTTCCTTATAAATTAAAAAACTAAAAAAATCCTGTTATTTGCATTATATTAAATGTGAAGTAGCAAATTATTTAAATTTATCCCAGCAGTACTATGCTTGTATTATTTAAATAGTCTTTCCTTAGGACTTCAGATTTTGTGTGGAATTATTTATTTCCCTGTTCATTTCTAATTCTGTTCATTTGGGTCCTGTCTTTTGGAATATCTTCTTTACTGGACCACATAAAGTTTTCATCTTATCAGAGTATGACAAAGATTTTTATTTTTAAATTTTAATTCTGTATATGAAAGTATTTTGCTTAAAATGACTATTTCAGTTCCATTTCTTTCCTGGTAACTCATTCAGTTTTATGTCAGAATACTACTGCTTTGTTGTACATAGTCACTGCAGCCTATTAATTTACATTATTTATACAATTTAGTAGTAATTAGAAAACATGCTGGATGCTTCCATGTTTTCCCAATATGAATAAAGATTCTGTGAACCTCTGCATTCATGTTTCTAAAGTTGTTAAATTGCTACCTTGTTTGCTAATGCTTTGTTTACCTTTGTCAGATAGTTGTCCAAATTTTTATACAGTTTTACATTTCCACTAACAGTTTTTGCTTAGCCATATCTCTCCAGTACTTGTTGTTGTCAGTGATTTGGATTCTTACCATAGATGTGTAGTGATATTCCACTGCTGTTTTAATTTGTATTAATAATTATATAATAAGGTGGACTATCTTTGATGTTTTTCTTTTATTTGTATCTGTTTGGTTAGTTATCTGTTCAGATCTTTGGATTGTTTGTCTTTTAGGTTATTATTGTCAAGTCTTTTCTTTTTTTTTATTGAGAAAAGGGAAAAAAAAAGTATCCGCCTCCTCCCAGCCTCCCATTTCCCTCCCCCTCCTCCCACCCTC
>NC_022026.1:17487149-17514650 GCF_000317375.1 Microtus ochrogaster
CAAGAAGTAGGATCAAAACCCAGTGCCATTGTCCTTGGCTTCTCATCAGCCCTCATTGTTCGCCATGTTCAGAGAGTCCGGTTTTATCCCATGCTTTCTCAGTCACGGTCCAGCTGGCCTTGGTGAGCTCCCAATAGATTGTCAAGTCTTAAAAATATATTTGCAAATATGGTATTTACAAGATAAATGTTTTACAAATACTCTCTTCTGTGGTTTATGTTTTCATACTGTTATTAGTATCTTCTGTAGAGCCATTTTTATTTTAATAAAGTCCAATTTAACATTATTTTCCTTTCATAATTGTGCTTCTGATGATAAAACAAAAATGTAATTTCCAAATCCAAAGTTACCTAAATTTTCTTGTTATTCTCATCCACTTTTACACTTTCATGTTTTACATTGAGAGTTCTGGTTCCATTTATGTTTATTTTTGTGAATAGAGAAAAATCAGCGTCCATGTTCTTCTGTTTGGTGGAGATATCCAAGTATGTTGTTCCACAGCAGGTTCTTGAAAGTTTGTAATTATTTTATTAAATTTTCTTACCTTTGCTTCCTTGTTAAAGATCAGCTCATTTATTTGAATGCTATTTTTCTACATCCCATAGTTCCCACCCCTTTTATTGCTAATCTCACATTATTTTTTATAGCTTTTATAGTGGTTTCAGTTTTCCTAGTTAGTTCTCTTTCATTATTTTATGGACCATTATGGATATTGTGTCACTTCATTTAATTTTAAAATGCGTTTCAGCTATACACATTATGATTTTCTGAGATTTCAACAGTGATTGCAATGAATCTATACATCAATTTTGGAAAATCTGAAGCCCTAATGTTATCAACCTTTTCTGTATGGGCAAATGTACCCCTTTCTCATTTATTTAGAAGTTTGAATTCACTTAACAAAATGAGCTTGTAGTTCCTCATATGGCGCTTGTACATTTTTCAGTATATTTACACATAAGTACTTAAATTTGAATTGTAATTAAATGGAATTGTTCTGAATTCCAAATTCCAAATATTCACTGCAAATAAATTGGTATACCCATGTATTTTATGTTTGCTAATTCCTTTAGAGGAAGAATATTCCTTGCTAGTGATCTGACCTTGTTCTTTTTCTTCTATGGGAAAGCATCCATTTCCTCACAAATGGGATGTACACTTTTGATAAATCTTTATCTGGTTGAAAAAGTTGTTCTTTATTCTTAGTTTGCTCAGAGTTTGCTTTTATCATGAAAGTTTGTTGAATTTTGTCAAACATTTCCACATACTAATTCATATGATCATATGATTATTATCTCTCTTTTATTTATTTATTTGTTTGTTCGTTTGTTTTTGTTTGTTTATTGGTTTTTCAAGACAGGTTTCTCTGTAGCTTTAGAACCTGTCCTGGAATTAGCTCTTGTAGACCAGGCTGGCCTATAACTCACAGAGATCTGCCTGCCTCTGCCTCCCGAGTACTGGGATTAAAGGCATGCGTCACCACCACCTGGCCTTGAGTACTATTCTTAACTCATCAATGTGATGGATTTTTATTAATTTATTATTGAGTTTTGATGTAAGCTTTCATACCTCAAACAATGTGGTCATAGTATATATACATTTTTATTACAATGTTGAATTTGATTTGTTAATAGTTTGCCAAATATTTTTACATATGTTCATGAGAGATTGCTGTGTGGATTTCTTTCCATGTGGTATACTTTGCCTTGATATTAGGGCATAAACGTGAACTGTATTCTTTTAAAATCACTCTTCATTTTAAAAAATTAAATTAAAATATAGTCATTTCTTTCCTTGTTTTCCTCCCTCCAGCATTTCCCATATTACAGTAAGAGCTGCGGGCCTCTTCCCACAGCCCGGCTCCTGGCCGCCTGGCTAGCTTATTCCCCAAAATAACGACACACAAACTGTATTTATATAAACACTGTTTGGCCCATTAGCTCTAGCCCTTACTGGCTAATTCTGATATCCCAATCAACCCATCTCTAATAAACTGTGTAGCATCAGTCTTACCGGGAAAGATTCAGCATGTCTGACCTGGTGGCTTGCTTCATCGCATCTGCTCTGGAGAGAAGAGTGCGTCTGCCTTACTTCCTCTTCTCCCAGCATTCTGTTCTGTTTACTCCACCCACCTATGTTCTAACCTATGAGGCCAAGCAGTTTCTTTATTAATTAACCAATGACCTTCCTCTATCACCATATCACCTCCCTCCAACCATCTCCATGTTTCTCCCCTCACCTCCTCTCAAACCGATGGCTTCATTTTTATTATTGCTGTTATACATGTACATAAATATGTAAATAGATCCTACTGAATATGTTTAGTGTGACTTGTATATCTATAATTTCAGGACTGTCCAGTTTGTAATGAATAAACAATGGGGGGGTCACACATGAGAGAGAGTGATTTCACCCTCTCTTAGTAGTCCTTAGTTCCCCGTATACTTTAAACTATTAAATGTAGAGGAGAGAAATCAAAGAACTAAAGACACTCATTATTTTTGAACATGGATCATCTGTCATTTCTTAAAAATTGATTTATAATATTAATGTGATTCCTTATCTAGATTTCAGAAGGATTATTTGTTTTAATACAAAAGGGAACACTAGATTAGCTGAGACAATTTTGGAAAGGAAGGATAAAACTGGAGGAATAATAGTGAATTTCAGTTTTTAGTATACTTTCAGTAATTATTGTCTTGTCTGTAGAATTAGAGGGGTAGGCATTCAGGTCAATGAAACAGAATACACAGCTTACATACAAATAAAAGTTATACAGGTAACCTGAAGAAATGGTTCACCTTTAAATAATGAGAGATGATATACATATAGGTAATAGTACACAGACTGAGCGGGTCGTATTCATTTATATGTATATATACACATCTGTAGCTCCAGGTCCATGGATCAGACACCCTCTTTTGGCCTCTGGAGCACACTACATACACATGATGCATAGCTATACATGCAGGCAAAACACTCATATACATAAATTAAAAATAACTCTTTAACATAAGAAATAAAAAACCAAGTCTCATTAAGAACTTAGAAATGATAAAAGTGAAATACATAAAAAACAATCGATTATTTGACCATCATAATAAAAAATGCTTCTGTGAAATATCCTGTTTACACATATGAAAAGAAAGGCATGCACTATAATCCAACAAAGGGTTGACATGTATATAACCAACTCTCCAAACTAAGTAGTTACAGGAAAACCAATTTAAATACAGCAGAAGACTAGAACTTATGCTTCATGGAATAAGACATGGAGGGAAAAATCAGCCCATGAAAATCAGAAGCATTTTTCCCTTGTAAATTTGTCCCTATGAATCCACTCTATCACAGAATATGAGTACTCACGGTTTCTGAATAAAATGTAGCAGTGCACAGAAGTGCTTAGTGATGGAGCACAACTAGAGCTCTCAGTCATCAGTTATAGCACTGTGCTAGGAACTTTTGCAGTTTCTTTCAAATATATACATCCCATCAAACATATCAATTATATTCTCAGTTTAACCTGAAGCAATAAGGGACACACTGTAGTATTTCTTTTAGCTACTGTAACATATTGCCACACAGGTAGTAGCTTGGAATAACAGAGTTCTGGAGAAAAATGGGCAATCAGCATCCCTGGGTAGGAATGAAGATGTTAGCAGGGCTGTGTTCCCTCACATCTCTAGTGCAGAGCTTCTGGTGGCTGTTGTCATTCTGAGGCTTGTTGCCCCACCATTCCTACATCTCTCCCCATGGTTACTTTGCCTTCTCTTCTTCTCTCTGGAGCAACTTGCTTTCTACTTCCTCCTTTAAGGACACGTGATTATGTATTATTTTACTTTTTCTTTCTTTCTTCCTTCCTTTCTTTCTTTCTTTCTTTCTTTCTTTCTTTCTTTCTTTCTTTCTTTCTTTCTTTCTTTCTTGGCTTTACGGTTTCTGTAGCTTTGTGCCTGTCCTGGAACTAACTCTTCTACACCAGGCTGGCATTGAATTCACAGAGATCTGCCTGCTTCTGCCTCTCTAGTGCTGGGACGGCTGCCCAGCTTCTGATTATATTTATGATACATTATATTAATCAAAATATTCAATCTGAAGATTTTCAACTTAATTGCATCAGCTAAGTGTATTTTGCTAGGTAGCTTTAGTGGCATTTCAATTGTATTTTAATGAATAAACACTGCCCACAGATCTGGGAGTAAAACAGTTCCCCGGATCAGCCTCACAGACCAGGTTATGATAATACACACCTTTAATCCTAGTAGCAACACTAGCTGCCATAGAAATTGAGTGGTGCACGTGTTTAATCCCTGTGGTGCATGCCTTTAATCCCATCCCTAGAGATGAATATAAAACGGGGGAGACAGTTCTCAGACACAGTCTCATTTGACATTCTGGGAAATTGGATTGCCATTTCAGACTGAGGTCGATGTCTCGGTGAATCTGCCAGGTGAAGTGGTCAAGGGGCACTTAAAAGAAATCCCACACTAGCTCAGAACTGAGAGATAGATATTTATTTAGGGGTAAACTCACAAATCAGGATTTTCTGCTTGAACGGTGGATGGAGATCAAATCCAAACAATCCAAACAAGCAATGGGCAAAAAGGAACAAGGGGAAGGAGAAAAAGGAGTGAACACAGGTTCGGTGTCTGCGTATATAGTATAAGAGGCCATGCCCCAGGAGGCGGGTAATTACAAGCTGTAAATCTTCCTACAGCAGGTCGATGTAATTGCCAGTGCCTGGTTGTTTTGCTTTTTGGATCTTCAGGTTGAAGCACAATGTCTGACCCTGAGATTTTATTAATTGTGCATCATTTGGTATCCAACATGGGGCTGTTTTACTCTCAGATCTTCAGGAAATCTTGATTTATGGGTAAAATACAATACTATAGGTAGAATATATATATATCATTATATAAAAATATAATATTTCAGTGGCTGTTTAGGTATGCTATACTTATGTTTAGATAGACACTTAACTATGAAAGTCATGAGAGTTTTATCATGAGAGTTCAAAGAGGAAACAACTTCAAGTTTTATCCATAATAGTTCAAAGAAGAAATAACTTAATATGTTTCAGTGGGTATTTGAATAAGTTTTGGCATAGCCATATGATGTGTTACAACTGAGCAATTGACTTCAGTGGTTTTCTGATACTTGGAGGTGAGCAGCATGACTCTGATACAGAGTATAAAGTTGATGATCTTGTTGCATAAATACATATATGCATAAAATTTATAGTATACCAAAATAACTACATTCTACCTCTTGTGAACTTGAACACATCTGAGCAGAAAGATTTTGTAAGCATGATAACTTCCAAGGGCATCAGGCTATCAGGGTTTGGTTTGGTTTTGTTGACTAATGAAAAGTACATAGAAGTAAATTAAAGTGCCTTTTTCTCCTACCTTTTAAGAGTCAAGAGAATCATCATGCAGCTCTTTATGGACCCCTGCCTTAATATTTTCTCATCCAAACATTGTCCCCACATACCTCTTCCTAATTCTTCGAGCATTTCATTTCAGAATCATGCCCTTACCTCTAATATAGAGCCAGTTTCACATTATTTTGCAGCAGTTTGCATGAAATTTCAGAAACTCAAAGATTATGATAAATTGTTGGTATATTCCATGAAGGCTTTATTCTTTATAATAATATGGAATATTTGTATAGAATGCCACAATATTGAAAAGGTCATCTCACACATATTTTTGATCTTTTATAGCTATTAAACTAATATTACCCACCTAGCCATTTCTTTGGCTACTTATTGCTTTCTCATATAATGAGCTTCAGCTGAATCAAGCTATAAATAAATGCTTTCATTTTCTGTATAATGTTTGTGCCTTCATTTTTTATCAATTTCATATAAACTATTTTCGATTGAAGGTCATAAACCTCTTTTAAATCAGCTATATATTACCCCATTGCCTTTATACTGTCTGCTTTATTTGTTGATTTACCTTTAATTACAGATATGCTGTTAACCTTATACATATCACAAAGGTCAAGGATGTCTCTTTTTTCACAGTCTTCTTTGACTAATGCTCATATTCTTAAATATCATCTAGAATGTAATGAAGCATTTTCTATTTTTTGCTACACTGCAGTTTTTAGTGGATTATCATTCTCAAAATATAAGATTTGAGAAAAAATTCTTATTAAAAATTTCTATTGGATAATTTTCATAGAGTACTATTATATATCTTGACTGTCATGCATAAAGTAAAAATATTAAAAAGTCTAATGAAATGTTTCCATATATGGAGTTAAACCATAACGTAAAGGAAGATAGGCAAAGCAAAACACTGAGTTTGCAGTTTGCAGCCCGAAATTTAGTTATTTGGGTCTGTCTTTTGGTGTGTGACTAAGCTCCTTCACCTTGTCATGTTTTTCTTTCTTTCTTGTCTTTAATAATTCCCTTATCTAACAATAACACAATGGTACCATGAGGGTTATATGGAATGACATATATGAGAGTATATGGAGTCTTCCACATAAACAGATATATTCTTTATTACCCCAAATGAAGAACAAGATCATGACTGTAACCTTTACTTCATTTTCAGTTCAAGTATTTTCTATATTACTTAAAAACTCTATGTTATTTTTGGAAGAACAGACCTTGGAGACAGATTCATTTTCAGTCATGATCATAACAAGTGGTGATTGTATCATACTGTACAGTGATTTACCCTTCCTAAAAGTTATTTTACTCATTTTAATCATTATTTAAAAGTATTATTGTGAGGACTAAAATAATTTTAGTACTTGGTGTTGAGCAAATTGTGGAACGTATGATTACAGAAGCGCATCATTTTTCTCAGCCCATTACAATAGCTCTGCTCTGTGCTTTTAAAATAGACTGTGACGTGACAAATTAATGAATTTATCTGTGTTGATAGGGTATGTGTACAATTGTAGTTTGGTGTATGGCAAACTGAAGAACTGAAAGTCATATCTAGAATACCCCTCCTTCTTTGTCTCCTAATAATCACTACACAGTAGGAAACAGGACATTTATAGAAGGATAGTACATGGCTCTGGAAACATCACTCTTCCATTACACAGCTACTGTGACAGGAGCAGTTAAGAAGGGTGACCTCACAGCGAGGAGCCGTTTGCTGTTGTCCTTCTCTGTCTTTACTCAAGTCAGGATTTTCTCTGCATCTTGGTCCCCAGGATATTGAAAGTTCAGTTGCTTATTATAAATCTCATTTATTGTTTTGTCATTTTGAGCTGAACCCTAGCACCATTTGATATTGTTTTATGTATTTCTTTCCATCTACTTCTATAGTTTTTAATTCTAAATAGTTTTTTTTGAAGGGAGAGTGCAAAATACTAGTGATTGAAGTTATACTGTGTATTTTGTTTTTAGGAAAAATTTTCAGCAGGCACTTAGCTGCAGAAGAGAAAGCAGAGTCAAGCATAAGTTTGAGTTTTGTTTTGTTTTCCCCTTGGCACAGGATTTCTCTGTGTAGCCCGGGTTGTCCTGGCAGACTTCAAAATCACAAACATCTGCCTGCCTCTTCCTTCTTAGTGCTGGGATTAAAGGCCTGCCACACCGATCCTAGGCTACAATTTTTTAATGACTTATTTACTTTTAGTTCATGTGCATTGATGTTTTGCCTTCATGTGAGCTGCCATGTAGGTGCTGGGAATTAAACCACAGTCCTCTGGAAGAGCAGCTAGTGCTCTTATTCACTGACCAGTCCCACAAGTTTCACTTTTAATGTTAGAGTTGACATAGTTTTAATTTGGTTGTTATTTATTGGAAGGCAAAAATATGTTAAAGTGCATAAAGACCACAGAGAACATGATCATGATCTAGATAGAATTTTAGACATTATATTTTATACACTAAAAATGAAGCATGGTAACTAAAATTCACAATGTGCTCAGTTCTCTTAATTACTTGTGAAGTCCGGATTAGGAATCTCACTTGGTAAAGATTGTGCTACCCAAATAGCATTTTCGCATACTGTAGTAGTTTGTAAGGTAAGGTAATCAACAAGCATCTCATGAGATGTAGTGATATGAGCAGCGGGGCTGCGTCCCCAGCACCCTAGCCGCTTGGCTAGCTTACGCCCCGAAATAACAACACACAAATTATATTCATTTAAACACTGCTTGGCCCTTTAGCTCTAGCCCTTACTGGCTGATTCTGATATCCCTATCAACCCATCTCTAATAATCTGTGAGCACCGGTCTTACCGGGAAGATTCTAGCCTACATCCATCCTGGGTCGGAGCTTCATCGCATGTGTCTGCCCGGGAGTGGGGCATGGTGTCTCTCTCTGAGGCGTCTTACCTCACTTCCTCTTCCTCCCAGCATTCTGTTCTGTTTGCTCCACCCACCTATGTTCTAAGCAATGAGCCCAAGCAGTTTGTTTATTACTTAACCAATGAAATCAACAAATTGATATATGACACTCCCACATCAATGAGATGCAAAGAGAGAGGGGGGATGTGAGAAAAGAAAGAGAAAAAAAAGAAAGATAAAATAGTCTCTGGGCAAAGAATCCTCAGAAAATAAAGCCACAGTAATTCTGAATTAATTTGCTAAGTGTGATCATGTGAGGAGAATTGATACCCTCAGAACAGCAAGTCAGTCGCTTGGCAGGGAGTTCAAAGAACAGTGTAAAATTGAAATTGGCAGAAGAAACAAGGAAGTCATACTATGGTTTTCTCCATAGGAATGTGAAAGAATACACATTTCCCTCAGTCATTTTCACTTGACAGTCAATAGTGTCTTAGATCATTTGCAAAATACCAGGAATGAGATGGTGATAGTGGAGATGATTGTCTCTTGAGATATTCACAGTATATCTGCACAGACATCCCAGAAGTGTAATTATATTTTGTTCAACAAATATGTATAGTGCTCTCTTCAGCCTAGAAAGTGTTTCTATAGTCAAAGAGATTGAGCATAATGCAATATGTTCTCTCTACATGACATTTCACTTGGGGTAGACTTTTTGACAAATGAATATATATGATATGGTATTAATTACTTGTGAAGTCCAGATTAGGAATCTCACTTGGTAAAGATTGTGCTACCCAAATAGCATTTTTGCATACTGTAGTAGTTTGTAAGGTAAGGTAATCAACAAGCATCTCATGAGATGCAAAGGGGGGGTATGTGAGAAAAGAAAGAGAAAAAAAACAGAAAGATAAAACAGTCTCTGGGCAAAGAATCCTCAGAAAATAAAGCCACAGTAATTCTGAATTAATTTGCTAAATGTAATCATGTGAGGAGAATTGATACCCTCAGAATATATATTTGTATCAGATGATTGGAGATGCCATGGGGAAGCATAAAGCAGAGAAGAGTAAGAAGATAGAGTAGATGGGCTAGATGTGTCAATATTTGTTTCATGTACTTAATGATAGGAAGGAGTAAGGCCTGTAAAAAGACATGTGAGGCAGGATAACATTCCAATCAAAGTGCATAAAACATTTAGTGTTAAAAAACATGGGAATTTTGTTTGCTGTAGGTATTACAAGGAGTAGTGAGGCTGAGGTAAGTGATAAAGAAAAGTCATGAAAGGAATGGATAAGAAAATAATTCTAGGCTTGATCCATGTGTCATTTTTTAGCATTCCCAATGCCTATCATTGGCAAGAGATGTCCTAAAATGTTCAAAAAGATGGAAACAAGCAAAGAGAGCAAAAATTGACTGTTGTTTTTGGTACAACACAAAAGTAATAAATAATATTGACAGTATTAGAATTCTACAGAGTAAACAGCAGTATCCTAGGGAGCATATGTGTAATTGTGCTTTCTTTGGTATTATATTGAGGGACTCTGGAGCTCGAGGATTGCACATTACAAGTGACAACTTTTCAGGTAATCACCTGAGACCACATATAGATACTTTGGGTCTTTTTGCCTGCTACCTAGTTACTGCTGCTTATTATCCTTTGTCATTTTCTAAACAATTTTGCATTTGCTATTAGCTGTCCAGGCTAATAGATTTATATAAAGGAACAAATTTTAGCATTATTAATGTTTAGAGATGCCAATATTTCAGAACCAATTATTTCCACGCACTTTTCACATTTCGCTTTTGACTTAATAGATTGGTGTACTTGATCTGTGTCCCTTCTTTCCTCCTACAGCCACTTTGATATTTAGACACATGGGTTAATGTTGGCTGTGGCCTTGACTTTCCTTTAGCTTCATGTGTAATGTCCTCTTTGACATTGACTTTTAGTAGGTATATGATTTAATGACACTCCTTGATCTCCAGTGCCTCTTGGAACACTCATATCCCTTGCTGGAGAGGCCTAGACAATATATGTTTCATGGATTTATTGTCAGGTCTGGAGTAGATAATGTACAAAGTAAGAAATTTATAAACTTTGAAATGTTTTATACTTGTAATGAAATCTTTAGTCCTAAAGCCATGAGTTCTTAAACAAAAAGATTACAGCAATAGTAATGTCATTTTACAATACCAAAGAGAGCAAAAAGCAATGAAAGGAGAAAAGAGCAGCTAGGTAGGAGGCCTAGCTCTGTCAGGGATAAGATGAATCACCAGCAGGAAGTAGAGTGACCTTTGGAAGAGCAGGGGCGCCTGGGCTGTGTTCTTCCCATCAGTCCTGCGGAAGTGCTGGAGAACTCACCTTCCTCTCTGCCCTTTCTCTTCAAATGATTTGTATAAAATTCTTCATTTTCATTATGCCCACTATTTACTTCATAGTTCCTTCCTAATCTAGCTATTTTCTTCTCTTTGCTCAAGGCTTACTGTCTCTTTGCTTCTTATCTTACGTCACCTTCATGTTTCTTTTATTTTATTATTTTTTTGTTTCTCTTGAATCTTGAAATCAATACAGTGATTCATTGAGAGAGGAACTGAAAATTATGATATATAAATTAAAAAGTGATACATAACTTAATTAGTAAGTTTTGAGTCGACCTCTGAGATTCCATGTAAACTTTGATAACCTTAATCTCAAACAGACTTGGTTTTTAATCTAGGATTACATCTAGGTGTTTTAATGGTTAGATTCTAGAATGTCATGTAAATGAGTAACAATCATTTTGGGGGGAGGAATAACAGAATAGTATGAGAGAAGCTGGTGATTGAGCCCTTGAACTATATTAGCTATTTGATTTTTTATTTGATTTTTATTTTTTTAGGAATATGGCATTATGGTTTTATCCCTGAAGTCTCTAATCAATGCCTAAAAATACAGACTTGATGCATTACTTGCTGAAATAGCTTTCTGGTGTGCCTGAATATAGTGTCTGCTCACTGATGAATTTTGAATAAACTCTATGTGCTTCCAGAATGCAGCACTGGCAGATTGCCTAGGATGTGATGAAAGGGGATAAAACAAGATTGGAAGAAGCCCCTAGGGAGAATTCTCACACAAGGTGAGTGATGAACTGAATAAAGCTTTCAGGATGCTTCACTAAATGGTCCACTAAGCACTAGATTGGTCAGACCCAAACACCATTGATTATACCTTCAACTTCCCTGAGGATTAAGAGAACTCTTTCCCTAAAGCAAACAGTTCTTTAGCCACCACCACAAGAACAATGTCCAGAGAATTTAGAATTGCTTTTTTAAAATTAAAATAAACCATCTTATTGACTCAAATTCCCTAATAGCTGGCTTGATTAACCCATAATTTTGAGGCATGCACGATAGCCTGTGTAGTAGTATGTGCAACAGTGGTCTCTTGTGGAGTGTGAGAACAGGCTAAGCTCCATTTGAAAGTTTGTAGAACTGATTGCAATAATATTTTATATGTTCTGAGCTCTTATTCTTGTGGTTATAAAATTTGACATCGTGCCAAACAAAAAGACTCATCTGCATAAATGCCCTTTTCCATTTTTTATGGTAGTGTGGAAGCAGAATCTTTATCACCATCATAGTCAGTTCCTCAGCTGGGGTTCAGCCCTCATCATACCCTATCCCCTCAAGGAAGTGAGTCCAACAAAACATGTTCCATTCTCTCTCCTATAGCAAGTAACTCTCCCTCTTCTACTGCATCCTTTCCACCAGACAACAAATTCAAAATACATGTACAGAGATACACATATCACACACACACAAACACACCACACAGCCACTCACCCCACACACACACTTCACACTTCAAATATTAATTTTTTTTGTTAGAAACACAAATGAAAAATAACCATACATTGTGTTGTTTTGTATATATAATCCCATTTTCAGCTTCTTTTCCACGAAAATGTAATAATATTTAGAACAGTTTTCTTTCTCAGACCCATTGATTCTCATTTAGCATCACTCCATCCTTCTTAAAACACTTTTAATTTCTCCTGGCTTCTGAGATGTCTCATTCCCTTGTTTATTTTAAATTATTTGTATATACTATGTGTGTGAGCATGTGCATGTCACAACAAACAAATGAAGGACAGAGTCCAACATTCGGGAGTTGGTTCTTTCCTGCCACTTTATGGGTATTGGGGACAGCCTTGGTGACTTTATCTGCTGAGCCATCTATCTGGTCTATATTTGCTACCTTGTAAGACTATATGAAATCAGACTATAGATGTTGTAGCTCCAATTAAAAAAAGAAGTACATACATACTAAGACATGTAAGGAAAATTTGCAATAGCTGAAAATTCAGTTGGATAACCCCCAAAATGTCTTTTATTTAAGAGAAGCTTCATGAATTTTAAGTTTTTATTGGTTATCTACCACATAATTATTTTAAAGAATTGTGTACTGTACTTCAAACATGGTAAAAATATCACAATATTTATAAAAATAATTTCCTTGCTATTATGACAAGTGGGTATTTATTCAGTATTAATACTATAATATAATTGCTACTTTTGTATTATCTTTCTTTTTCTCAAGTTAAGGTGTAAATAAATAATACATTAGATAACAAAAATAGAGTAAGGAATTCATATTTCTTTAATTTGGAGAAATTTTCACTTTACAAAGATTTCAACCAAAACATACTTAAATTGGAATTGCTGGACGCGAAACCTGATTTGATTGCTTCAAATCTTCTTATGAAGAATAATGCCCTAGTTTTGCTATCAGAATTGATTGAATCACACTGTTCATTTGGGATGACACTATTAGCCAAGAAATGAGCCTGTCTGGCTGACTAAATTGGGACTCCCACAATCAATGCATCCAGTGACCTTTTGTCATTCTTCTACCTTGAACAATGCCTGAATTTAAAAACCAAAGTTGGATTTAAAGTATACGTTAAGACTGAAATGATTTTAAATATTCTTTAAGAAAGCAACAATATCAGTACAGATTAGATTCTTTAGCATTATGCTGCTACAATATGCAATAAGTCAGCCATCTTAAAATATGCTTTTGACAGAGAAACAATGAGGGAGTATATTTAGAATTATGAATGAAGGTTGACTCAAACATTATATGGTCATATAATCTAATTTTTATTTAGAAAGAACTCAAGACTTGTAAAATAAGTTTATTTATTTGGAATATACTATAATATTTACATGGGAGGGAAATTTTCCAGGGCATTTATAGACCTCTTTGTTTTTAAAAAATTAAGTTCACATAATAAGAAAAAACATTTGTTACCCCTCCATGATTCGAATTACCATAAATGAAACTGCTTTTTAAATCATTTTAATAAACTGTTGTATGATTCCATAAGAATGGACATGAATCACAGGGACCTTGCACCATTTCCACTGAAAGATACAGGTCAATCTCTTGGCATTTCTCTTTTCCTCCTATAGTCACAAGATACATTATGGTAGCAATTTTGGATCTTATATACTGTTGAAAGTCACATTTTGTACATACAATGATGTGAACATTAAACCTTAAATAATGTTTCAATTTTCATAAAATAAATATGTAATTACATCATTTCCCCATTCGTTTTCCTTTCTCCAACTCCTCCCATGTTTTTCTACCATGATCCCTCACAAATTCCTTGTCTCCTCTTTTTTCATTGCATTTGCTACATCGATACAAACATATTTGCATCAATATACAAGTATAACATATTCAGTCTGTG
Source organism: Microtus ochrogaster (assembly GCF_000317375.1). Taxonomy (NCBI): domain Eukaryota; kingdom Metazoa; phylum Chordata; class Mammalia; order Rodentia; family Cricetidae; genus Microtus; species Microtus ochrogaster. Next base: position 17,501,150 of record NC_022026.1, read on the forward strand.
TCATGTAACTTACATTTATATAGTGTCAGGATTGACCATTTAATATTGGATAACCAATTGGTGTGATCTTCACTGGAAAAGACTATCTCATAAGGTCATTACACTTTCAGCATTCCTTAGTTGCTTGTAGTTCTTTGTGTAGAGTTGAGGCCTTGTGATATCCCTCCTGCCACACTGTCATTCACATTAGCATATTTGTTGTTGTTGTTGTTGTTGTTGCTGTTGTCTTTGTTCAGGCCTTGTTCAGGTAGACACATTGCTGAAGTACTGTTGGGCCTTATGAGGCCTGGGCATGAGGTCCAGTGTAACTTCTTAAGCCTAACTTGAGTTTGGTAAGGCCTAGTGTAACTTCCTGAGCCTAGCTTGAGTTTTTAGACCAGTCTCAGGCTCTAATTTTCACACAGGAAGTGACTCAGCACAACCCAGCCTAGGCTTTACTCTGCCCAGCCACCACTAACATGGCAGTGAAAGACCCTACAGACCCCCTCCTCAAAACCCGCGGCTATCATGCTCCCAGGGGAACATCCTGTTTGCTTTAAAATAAAAAAAATAAATCTCCGGATCAGCAGCCAGCTTGCTCTCATAAGAACATCCCATGTGCTTGAGGAAGCAGAATGTCTTTGAGATAGGAAGATTGCAAGGCAGGATGTCAATAAGATAGGTAAGATAGGACATCAACAAAGCAGGTTGACTGCAAAACAGGATATCTATAAGATAGGAACAGTCATGCCCCCCGCCTCATTCCAATAACCATGCTTTTGCTTCTGTAAACTTGCTTTTTGCTGACACCCTGCCGCATTCCGGATCGACCAATAACCACGCTTTTGCTTCTTTAAACTTGCTTTTTGCTCTTCCCTATAAAAAGCCCGCCCTCCAGTTGGCAGATGCGCAAGTCTTCCGAGAGATCTTGCTGCCCACAGGTACCTGTGCCTACTCAATAAACCTCTTGCGATTTGCATCCATGCGGTCTCGGCCTGTTCCTTGGCATTGGGGAGGTCTCCCCAAAAAAAGGTCCTCTCGGAGGGTCTTTCAGCAGAATATTATTAACCTTGTTCCTTGCTCCATTTCAGCCTATCACAGGCTTCCCACCCACTATCTTAGCCTATGTAAGTTCCTGCCTAATACAATTAAATGAGATCCTGCTTCAACAGACTCCCAACTCAGTGTGTTTGTGTGTGTCCCCCTCCACACACCTTGGCTAGGGGGGAAGTCTGAGCCCCAGGGCATGTCAGGTGGGTCTAGTTCTGCTCCCCACACTTTCTGCCAGAAAACCTGGCAAAGTACAATGGGAGAAGCTTCCCTGTCATTTCTAGGAGACACATTCTCACAGCAGATTCCTGGGTACTTTGTCTTGCAACCTTTCTTTCCCCTCGTCCACAATACTTCTTGAGCTTCAAGTGCTGGAGTTGGAAGTAAAATCATGCCTAGGACTGGTAACCTAGCCAACTACCAGGGCTGGTGATGTCATGGATTTTAGAGGAGAACCTACAAGCACCACTTTGTAACCCAGTATAATGTCCAACCTGCATTCTAAACACTTTTATATACAAGAGAAGTGTTTTTCTCAGTCTTCACCAAGATTTTCTTTGCAAGAGACAGAGACCATTAGAAAAAAAACCAAAACAAACTACACCAAACCAACAAACCAATAAAACACCCTCACTGACCATGGGATGACTAGCCGCCATGGAGACATCTATAGCAGACGTCCTGAAACTCCTGTGTATGGGAAGATAAATGTGCCCAGAAAGATAAACTTTTAGAACCTTGTTTCTGACTTTTGAGTTTAACCTGAAATCTTCTGAATAGACTTTTTCTAATAATTATCAGCAGGATTAGTGCATAAGCTTGTCAGGATCTTGTCATGCCTAATAGTTTAGTCTGCCTTACTATTGAAATAAGAAAAACAACAAGTAACAGAAGAAAAAAAAAAAACAAGACCAAGACCAATAAACAATCTGGAACATATCTTGATTTGTAAGAGATAAACAATCTCAGGAAGCTACCCACCATTCCCTGCAAACAGCTCTTGTGAGAAGCACTTATTAAGTGAACCTAGTGTGACAAGAACAAAAACGGAATGAAAAAAGTCAAACTCAGCATGAACTTAAAGAAAACTATGCCATGAAGCATCACACTCAAACATGTTATGCGCATAAGTAAATCTACAATGTCAATGATTTTTATGTTTATATTTTTTCTAGGTTATGTGTTTATTTGGGCAAGAAAAAGTTTGAAATCTTCTTAAATCACATAGGAGAAAAGCAGGGGCCTATGAGCACCAAAAATAATGAATGATTGTAATTAAATATTTTAAATGTGTGGCCATTTTCTTTTATTTGTTATATATTGTTCTTTCTGAGTCCCCAGGCCTACTGATAGCATCCAAAAATTTCATTAGAGTAACACCAGTAAGAGTGCCTTTTTTCTCTGGAGTTCTCTTTCCTATTATGTTTATGATGCATTCTTAAAGTGGCAGTGTGCTATCAGAACCAAATCTAGGGCCAAGTTCTATTTTGGTGATATCAGATAATTTTCTCAACTTCTTAGTACTCCTCTTTTCTCATCAGTGAAAAGTGATGATAAGACCAGAAGTTCTGTGCAGGGTGAATGAGAAAATGAATATGGGGTACCAATTTCAGTAGTTGAAAAAGGATTTATTTTCTTCCCTCACACTTTATCCAGAATTGTACAATCATAACTGATACCCTCTCACCCGAGTCCTTCTATAAACAACCCACTTTTACTATCACTCCAACCTATCCCTTTTTTGCAAATGTTTTAATGAAATGAACACGAACCTATGCTGATAATCATGATTTGTGTTTTTATTTGTCATGTCAATTGTAGGTCTAAGAAATATGTTTTAATACTTTTCTTTGATGTTTCTGCATTATTAGTAGTACTTTGAATATATTTATTTTATTTTTTAAAAAAGACTGATTTTAACTATTAGGCCTCAAAAAGATGGTGTGCCCACTGCTAGCTTGAAAAATTTCTACAAGAAAGAACCCATCTTTGGAATGTACTGCTTTTGTAACAAAAGCAGTTGGCTCCCAGCAGGCCTACTATCTGAAGGCCCAGCAGGGCCATCAGTCATTCTGATGGGCTTGTTAGTTTGATGATTTCTTGATGAGACCACCTGCTGTCCAACTCCTGGTTATTCTGCCTACTTCAGGAATAGGAATTTAAATTACAATAAATGGAAGACTTCTTAGAAAACCCATTTTCTCTTTAAATTATTGACATTTTTAACAACTTTATATTAGGATTTTTTACTTTACTCATATAATATTGGGCTTAACTGTGAAGCATCGCTCAGTTTGGAAAGATAAGTTATGTGTATGCAGATATACATTTGTGTGTATGTACATATTCAGTGCAATTTACTTTGCCCAATATACATTTCTAAGAATTGCTGACAAATTAATAGTAAAGATGACTATAATTAAAATATGGGACATTTGTGTCACTTAAAAATATCTTGTAGAGAAAATTTGTCCCAGAACCACAGATGAGTCTTGTTTGCTTTTTGCAGAATGTCTTTTAATTAGACTCATGAAGGATATAGCTGGGATTTTTATCCTGTCGCTCTGTGTGGCAGTGGCTCCCATGTTTGTATTACTGAGTAGTGAAGAGTACTGTGAATCCTTAAGTTTGTCTGCTCATCAACTGATGATTATTATGTAGTTTCCACCTTCTGCCTGTTTCCCATGGTGCTGCCATAAGCGTTAACACATCAGATTCTCGTAGACTTAAGCTTTCATTTATCTTTGGTAGATACTGCCAGGTAGAATTTCTGACTCATTTGATAACTGTTTAGCATATTGAAGAAATGCCAAACTGTTTTAAAGTGGCTATGCATTTTGTATTCTCATTAGAAATACATGAAATCACAGATATTCCATGTTGTAGTTTGCTTTTCTGTTTCTGTGATAAATTACCATGACCAAAATCAACTTGGGGAAGAAAAAGGTTTATTTGGTGTATTTCCATGTTATACTAAATCATGAGGGAAGTTAGTGAGGGAAGTGTCTTTGAATTATTTTTTGGTGTTTTCCTAGAATTCATAGTCTAGATTCTTCTTTCTTTCTTTCTATCTTTCTTTCTTTCTTTCTTTCTTTCTTTCTTTCTTTCTTTCTTTCTTTCTTTCTCTTTTTTTTACTGTTGATCGGAGAGCTGGAAAGAATGTGAGAGGCAGAGGATTTGGAGGAAAGAAGTGCTGTGAGTTGCTATCTTTTGGGCATGGTGTGTTTATTGCATACACCAATGTATAGCCTCTATTTTTAACTGCACAAGTCTTATACACTCTACCTATATACTATATACCATTATACTTAACTACATAGAACTTATATACTATATATCAGTTGAAATATCAAAAGAATGGTGGAGAGGATTCTGAGTACCTACCTCTAACTAGAGAATGGTACAGTTGATGGTTAGAATTGAGTAGATAGTCATTTCCCTTAAGAATGTATGTTCTATTTGCACGTCCATGAACTAGTTGTTGTACCCATGTACATAGTGAAGCACTAATTAGGCTAAATAGATTATTATATGCTGAAAATATCTATGCACTTATCTGTAAATTTTGTGGTTTTATTTTTTAAAGCTAATTAATGTCCATGTTACAATTTTCTGATCTACTCCTCTGTTGATTGACATCTAGGTTGATTCCTAGAGGTTATTGCAACCACTTACATTTAGGTAGTACTATTGTACTCAGGGGATTATTAATAAGAAAAACAGGAAACAGAAAGTTAATAGGGAGACATGGTGGGGACACTAGTGGGAGTTAGATGGAGGTAAGGGTAGGTAGATATAATCAAAATATGTTTTATACATGAAAATTTCAATGATTAAATAAAAACATTGAAAGAAGACATTGAAATGGGAAGGAGATATGTTTGACAGATCTAGGTGGAGAGTGGGGGTGAAAATTATCAAGATTAATTGCATACACATATGAAATTTTCAGTGAATAAATTTAAAAAATGTTTGAGAAGCACTGGGAATATAGGTCAGTGTTAGTGTATTTTCTTCTTATGTGTGAGAACTGTGTTACTGCTCAACAAGACATGTACTTCTTATGCGGGAGTCCCCTCTAAATGCTGTAATTACCATTAATGAATAAATAAACTGTTGATAGGGCAGAACTTAGGTAGACAGAGAAGACAGAACTGAATGCTGGGAGAAAGAAGGGCGGAGCCAGGGAGATGACATGGATTCACCACCAGAGATAGGAATACTGCTACTTTGCCGGTAGGCCACAACCTTGTTGTGATACACAGGTTAATAGAAATGGGTTAAATTAAGATCTAAGAGTTAGCCAATATGAAGTTAGAGCCAATGGGCCAAGCAGTGATTTAATTAATACAATTTCTGTGTGATTATTTCGGATCTGTGTGGCTGGGACAAACAGGCGGGGCCTCCTCCAACAAACTGGCATCCAATGTAGAGCTCGAACCCACAACCCTGAGATTAAGAGTCTCATGCTCTACCTACTGAGCTATCTGGGCGGCTGGAAGAACAAGAGATTCACTCCCTTGCTACATGCTTCTTGAAACACAAATACTCCTTTTTGTGCTACCATTCATTATCTCATATATTTGTTTAATGACTTGTATTGGTATGGCATATTTTTCTATTTTTGGAGGTTTGGTGTATGCATATTTTTGGATTTAATGTCTATGAATTAGTACATGTCCTTGGAGAAGCACATGCAAGGATAGGACTAGATGTTCAGTAGACGTACTAGGCAGGGCATCAGAATGAGAAAATGTTAAGTGCATAATGCAAATTTAGCTCTTGAGAATAAAGAAATAAGAGGTGTTATATGGAAGAGGCTTACAATGTAGTGCAGTTCTTAGAAAGTTCTCATGCCACCAATGGGCAGTTCTTGAGCCAAGATTCATGTTTCTGCCAAGAAGGAGGATAATTTTGTAATGTTCTTGCATTGAGTCATAATCTTGGAGCACTCTCTAGGAAGCATTGCACAAATATGATACATGTCATAGGACAGGAGCTAGGAGTATTCTTCAATCATGTGTGCTGTAGAGATTTGAGAGATAAATTTTCATGCCTATCTAGGTTGATTTCACGCATAGTTACTGAAAAAAGCTCTTTAGTGTACATTGCTGTGCAAGTGTCTCTGTTATTTGTGGACTTATTTATTTATTTATTAAAGATTTCTGCCTCCACCTCTCCACCACCTCCCATTTCCCTCCCCCTCCCCGATCAAGTCCCCCTCCCTCATCAGCCCAAAGAGCAATCAGGGTTCCCTGCCCTGTGGGAAGTCCAAGGACCACCCACCTCCATCCAGGTTTGAATCAGTCCTTTAAGTAAACAGTCAGGGATGATATAGCTGGGCCATATGGTAGGTCTATTTCTAGTGTTATCTTCTTGTTTTGGGTATTTTGTAATTTCATACAGGTATATAATATGTTGTGATTATTTTCTTCTTTTCTCCTTTCCACACCTGTTAACACCCACATTTCTACCAGTTTTTTGCCCAGATTAATGACTTTTGGTTTTATTTGGTCATCACTGTGACAATTAGATTAAGTCTATCTATTAGACCCTTCGTTTTTTTTTCTCGACCTTCATGCTGATTCCATAGAGCATAGACTAGTTTACTTTGCCTTCAGAAGTGTAGTTCTTCAGAAAGGTTCCCTGTCACACACATCCACGTCCATCTGGCATTCCGACTAGTATTTTATCATATTTACTAGGCATTGATATCTGTTCCTTTTTACAATATCAGTTTATTCATTAGGCTATTTATCGACTAGAGTATCGTTTACTTCTTGTTCAGTTTTCTTTTTAGTTCTTTGTATACTATACAAATTAATCCTTGGTTAGATACACAACTGGCAAAGATTTTTGTTCTATTCTGTAGACTGTCTTTTCACTTGATTATTTCCTTTGTTGAAGAGAAACTTTTTAACCTATTGCATGAGGTCTCATTTATCAAATGCTGACCTTATTTCCTGAGTGACTGAGATCCTATCAAAAAAGCCATTTACCATCCCCATGTATCTATAGCAATACATTCTGTTTCCCCCAAGTACTTGTACTTGAATTTAAAACATGGCCCCTTAAATTTATACCAATCTATCCCAAAATGTGTGTATGTGTGTGTTTGTGTGTGTATATGTGTGTGTTTGGGTATGTTTGTGTGTGTGTGCATGCTTGAGAACCTCTACTCTGGTTATCTTTTCAATTTAAAAATATTTGCTGTATTTATTTTGTATTTATATTAGTTAATACCTAAGATATATTTGTACAATTATTTTCAAATAAATTTACCTATAAAAATTTTTAAGTGAGAAACAGCTATGGATATTTGTATAAATATTTAGCATTTCTGTTGTTTTCCTTCTTCTATTTTAGTGTAGGGTTTTCTCTGGTATCACTGACCCTGGTATCTGAAGAGGGTATTTTCATATTTCTAGTATTAAAAATTTGCTGGACAGAATATCTCAGTCTGTTTGTCTGAAAATGTCCATTTTGTCTGTTTTTGAGGAATACTCTTTCCTGTGTATAGAACTCTAAGTTGCTGTTTTCCCGTTGTTAATCTATAGATTTCATACCATCATTTGGGTTATGTAGAAGTGATATGTTGTCTGCCCATGTAGTAGGAGCTGCAACGGGCTACGTTCCTGGTACCCAGCCACCCGCACGGCTAGCTTTATACCCGAAATAATTACATGGAAACTGTATTCTTTTAAACACTGCCTGGCCCATTAATTCCAGCCTCTTATTGGCTAATTCTCACATCTTGATTAGCCCATTTCTAATAATCTGTGTAGCACCGCGAGCTGGTGGCTTACCGGGGAGATTCTTTTTTTTTTCTAGACAGGGTTTCTCTGTAGCTTTGGTGCATTTCCTGGAACTAGATCTTGTAGAACAGGCAGGCCTCGAACTCCCAGAGATCCGCCTGCCTCTGCCTCCCGAGTGCTGGGATTAACCAGGGAGATTCTTAACCTGCGTCTGTGTGGGAGAATCATGGCGACTGACTGACCCTGCTTCTTTCTCCCAGCATTCAGTTCTGTCTACTCCGCCTACCTAATTTTCTGTCCTATTAAAGGGCCAAGGCAGTTTCTTTATTTAACCAATGAAATCAACACAAAACAGAAGACTCCCACATCATGCCCATTTTAAGCTTTATTCTCTGTGTAAACTCTCTCTTCTCCCATAGTAAAACCTCATGGATTCTCTTCTTATCTTTGGTTTCTAACTACCTTACTCCTAGGAGTCTTGATGTAATTTGTTGTTGTTCTTTATATTCTTTCAGGTTTATTAAATTTCATTATTCTATGTGTTTATAATTTAGAAAAATACTTTAAAAATAAATCACACTTTATTTCTTTTTTTATTTTTTTAAAAATATTTATTTATTATGTATATAATATTCTGTCTGTGTGTATGCCTGTAGGCCAGAAGAGGGCACCAGACCCCATTACAGATGGTTGTGAGCCACCACGTGGTTGCTGGGAATTGAACTCAGTACCTTTGGAAGAGCAGGCAATGTTCTTAACCTCTGAGCCATCTCTCCAGCCCCTACACTTTATTTCTTTAAAAATTATTCTTTTCAGTTCTGTCCACCATATGCATAGTAATGGTACATTACACTATTCAACAGATTGTTGTAGTTCTGCATACATCTCTTTTCTTTCCCAAATACTGTTTAGACTTGTCAATTACTATTTCATTTTCATTCTTCAATGATTTCACTGCTTTTAAATTCATCTTGTAAATACTTTATTTTGAATTTTACATTGTTGCTTCCAATTTAAGCCATTCATTTGTCTCTTCATGTTACACACAACTGTTACAAAGTCTTTATTTCTACCCCCTACAATTTTGTCCTTTCTTTGTTATTTCAATTGGATGATTTTTCTCCTGATTATGTTTCATATTCTCCAAGTGCTTTTTATGTCAAGTAAGGCTTGACTGGGGAGTATAAACTACCTAACTCTCAACGGTAGCTTTTAGAAAATCAGCCTAATTGTGTGAGACAGTTAACTTGTAGGACAATTTGGTCAAGGGCAATCTAAAGTAATCTTTACCCCGAAATTAGTTTCACCTATATTATGATGAGATTTTGCAAAAGTTACTACTGTGTGCTTCATATTTCAACATGATATCCATACTTGCTATGATCAAAATCTGATGTGCTTCCAGCCCTGTTGTACTTTTGTTTACAGTATCTACCATCGAGGTTTAGCTTACACATAAACATTTTTCTTTCTAATGCATTTTTAAGAAAGGCTGTGAAAAAAAAAGGAAAAAAAAAGAAAGACTGTGAAGACATCTAAAGCTCGTTTTCTTCATAGCCTGCAAACTCCACATGCCTCACTTTCTCCAGAATTGTATATGTTTATTTTCAACATTGAAATGTTGTGCTGGCATTGTTGTCTCCATGCTGTGTAACCACCTGAAAAAGTGCTTCTATGTACAGTTCCTTCTATAATGTCGTGTGCCTAAAACAGCTTTTTGATAGTTCACTTATGTATATTTTTCAATTTTTTAGTTGTTTATGGCACAGTGACAAGGCTTTTTTTCTGCTGCTTCGCCATGCTAAAAGCTGTACTCCAATGCTAAGTGTATGAGCAATTTCCTAATTTCCTGTATTCTTTTTTCTGATTTAGCAAATAAATATTTTTATAAAAGAAAAGTACAGGTAGGGTGACAGAAGAAATTAAAATTGCCTTTCGTCTCATCACTCAGCTATAATTATAGTGTAATTTAATCCTTGTTTAATTCATATCTCTATCAGAGCACTGATATTTAGTGTTACTGATAGTCACAATCAGCTACCCAGCTGTCTACTTGCGATAAACACTTTATATAAAAATGAAGAAAGCTTTCTAAAGCAAGTGCCTGTCTGTGGACATTTTAAGAATAAGATATGAGAGACAGATTGTCATAGGTCACTGTTGTCATAGGCAACCTGTCTTACTCTTTCAGTGTCTTTTAAATGCTTGTCTGTTCCTTGTATTTAGACACACATGTATAGACACACACACACACACACACACACACACACACACACACACACCCAATGTCTTAGTCCTCTTGAAAGAGAAAAACTGTCAGGTCTTTCTAGATAATTTATGTGAGTTCTTTGTCCCTAAATGTCTGTGAGGGTGCCTCTAAGGAGACTGATTCTGCTTCCCATCCCCCTCCTGGCTGCATGATGCCAAATCAGAAATTAACTTCCCCCCTTATGTACATTTTACAAGTCAGATTATACTCAGTTGAATTTAATTGTAAGAATTAGAGATCAAGAGCATATTTAACATAATTTTTCCAGTGAAAGATAAAAAACTGAATGATGGTGGTGATAGTATTTATTCTTTACACAGGGGAAATGACATAAACTGAACCTATACCTCAGAAGGCCTTGGAAGAAGTTTTTAAATTTACCAGTGAAGAATGTGATAACTGAAGGTATACATATATAGGTATGTATATTCTTGTACATATATGTATAGATATATACATAGGTATATACATACATACATACATACATACATACATACATACATACATACATACATACGACACCTAAGTAGCATTTCTGGAATTCATTCTGAAGATATATTAAAGAAAAAGATTGATTTTCTCATAATAATTGAGGTAAAGTAACCTTTTTTTATTTCTTAGAGTAAAATGAGAGCTGGGAATGTGACTTAGTGATGCAGAAATTGCCTAAAATGGTGAAGACCCAAGTTTGATGCTTAGTCTCTCTATAACACACACACACACACGCACAAACACCAGTCCAATTAAATTCTGATGATGTTTACCCCATTGGTTGTACCAGTATTGAATAACAGGGTAACAGATTGAATACCTCCACGCAACACTCCATTATAATTGGTGGGGACTAGGTTTGTTATCTAATTATATGTTCTTTGCTCTTGAAGATAAGCAGTGCTTCACTTCCTCTAGTAAGAATAAGATAAGATACCTGTTATCTGATATCTTGGGGCATCAATTCAGTTGTTCTAATTTTAAGATACTTCCATCGTGGGACTTGGGAACTAGTCTCAATACCTTTTCAGCTCATCTTTCTCTTCTTCAAGCCTGAGACATCCATGCTATCTTCCTAGTCATTTAGCAAGTTATATCTGTCTGCTATCACTTGGTGAAGAAAGGGGGAGAAGGAGTAGAAAATGATATCACATGGAATTATTAATAGCACTAAATGGGCCCTAGATCTTTGAAGAACAAGTGTCATTATTATAACAAATGCATTTGTTCTTACACTCCAGTCCATTTACTCCGTATTTCTAGAATGTTTATATATATATATATATATATATATATATATATAGTGTTAGGAGATACTTGCCCTCATGTTTGCTAAGCAGACCTTTGGCTGGCTTTGGATGATCTCAGAAATCCTTTGGTAATTACACAGGCTCCTTCAATATCTCTGCTTTCTCCTTCACTTGTTTACTTATGATTTCACTATTTATATGTTCAGCAGAAGCTGTAGAATTTCTATCACAGGGTGTTAGGCTGAGGAAACTTGTCTGGGTGGGTTTGTCTCCAACTACATAAGCATATAGCAAGATCAGTGATTTTGTTTGCATTGTAGATTTGTTTAGGGTGGTTTGGGATGTGGCTGACAGAGGAAGGCAGAAAGGTAAAGTTCCTCTGTCAGCTAGCTCTTAGTGTTCCCATTATTTCTCGAGCTCTTGAGACACTTTGATTCTAAAATCATGAAATTATGCTCATGTTTTCTTTGTTAAATAGAATGTGAAACAGTGTGATATTTTCCAGGTTCTATATTTTAAATCTTATTTTAGTGCAGTGGGGTCTCTGCAAACCAGCCTGGGCTCAGATGTACAATGTAACCAAGATTGGGCTTGAACATCTAGTTAAAATTTTATTTGAAATTTTCATACATGTGCACATTGTATTTGCATTGTATCTTTCCAGCACCTCTCACATCTTCCCCTTGCAAGGTTATGATCACTTCCATATTTTTATTGTTATACTCTTTTTAATAAAGAGAAATTATTACTCAATATAGTAATATAATTGAGAGTATATTGTGTCCATATGTACAGGGAGGTAATTTCTTTCAGAAAGAATTTCCCATGAATAATTTCCTTATTGGCAAGTTTCACACATTTAAAAGAAAATTTCTAAAATTAGATGTAAAACTGTTTTGTGTAAGGCTAAGTATATCCATGAAGGTGTCCCCGTCTGCTTATAGGTACATGACTATATTACATTCTTAGAGCAAACAAACTTGTAAACATCTAGAATTCAAGTTATTTCATGGTTTTATTTATTTGCTTTTTATTTTTTTTATTTTTTGAAATTTACATGAGTGAGTACTATATTTAGATCTTTTCTACTCCTCCCTCTTTATGTTCCATTTTCTCCCATGTATCTATCCACTCCATCTTTATTTATGATATCTTTTTCTACTTGATGTTGCTCATGTAGATGTGGAGGGACACCGGTAGTGGCCCAGGATTTACCCCTAGTGCTTGAACTGGCCTCTAGGAGCACATTCTTTTTGGAGGGATACCTTGTTCAGCCTAGATACAGGGGGAAAGCCTTGGTTTTGCCTCAAAGTGAAGTGCCAGACTTTGTTGACTCCCCATGGGAAGCCTTACCCTCTCTGAGGAGTGGATGGGGAGGTGGGGTGGGGAGAAGGTGGAGGAAGCGTGAGAAGGGGAGTGGGAATGGGGATAGCTATGTAAAATGAGAAAAGACTGTATTAAAAAATTCTCTCTCTCTAAAAAATAAAAGAAAAAAAACAGCAGTACAAATGGCCAACCAAAACAAAACAAAAAACCCTCAAAGACCACCCCAATGACACACCTTATCCAACCTGGCCATACCTCTTAATCATTCAACTGGAGACCAAGTATTTATGCATAGGTCTATGAAGAAGTCATTCCCATTCAAACCACCACAAGTGTTTTTGGCAATAGTGTCTTCTCTTCAGGTTGTGGGAGGAAATCAAGGGCAATGGCATTAGTCTGCATTGTTTAGGAAATCTCTTGGATACCGTACCCACCCCAGCTCTGATCAAGAGCTCAAAAGGAAATTTCCTTTGCCTAGGAATTGGATTTTGATTTTGATTTATTCTTTTTAAAGATTTGTTTTCTTTATTTACTTTAATTTATTTGTTTGCACATGAGCATGTGTGAGTTTATGTGCACCAAGTGCACACAAGTGGCTGAGGAGGCCAGAAAATGTCATCAGATCCCCATTAATGGAGTTACAGGCACTTGTGAGCTACCATGCAGGTTCTGGGAATCAAATAGGGCCCTTTTCAACAGTAATAACTGCTCTTTATACTAAACCCTTTCTATAGCCCTAACAGAGGTGTTAAAAAGTTTATTAATATAGAGGTGAATTATCATACATAGGGTTAACTCCACTACACACATACATTATTTCACATTGTGTGTATGAGAGAGAGAGAGAGAGAGAGAGAGAGAGAGAGAGAGAGAGAGAGAGA
>NC_022026.1:17514750-17530269 GCF_000317375.1 Microtus ochrogaster
CTTACAAAATAATGTTTTCTATGGCTTTCTGAAGCATCACCAGTGTTCCTTATCCCTTCTTTCTCCCTTTCTTGCCTCTATCTCTTGGGTGTTTGGACTTGAGGTATGCTGCAATTTGCCTAGATCTCCAAAGTGTATTTTGTGAAATGTTAATTATATTACATGCTGATGACTAGTTGTATATTAAAGAATGTTCTGGAGACAAATAAGTTAGGAAAGTCATGCAAAATAAAATTAATATTCTTAGAGCCTCTGGTATGCATTTAACTCTTCAACAGGAGAAACTAATAAAATACTTTTGCTTTAACATTTGCCCATAGCCCCTGTGGATTTTTACCAAAGAAAATCTCATAGGAATTATATTTCACAGGCCCTTCTTTGGAAAATGCTAGATGGGTATATGAAATTTTAGTATTGATGTTTTTGTCTTGCCTGTAATAAACTTTGGGAGAAGCTCGAGGTTTCTCTTATAGTTTATGAACTTCACTATGTCCTGAATTTTATTTCACAGTAGACACAGAATCATAGAAAATCTTTTAACTGCAACTAGGTATGTCTTAAAGGTGAATAGATCTCAGCATAACAAGTTCAAATTTTGTCAGATAGCCAGACTTTTGCTGAATTGTACTTCCAGTAAAAGAAAGCTTCTATCTGAACTATAGATAGTCTTTGAGTGAGTTTGAGGATCTGTATCAGGAAGCCATAATGTTCACCTGCCAGCTGGATTTTTACCCACCCCTATCCCAGCGTTTTCCCTAAATTCCAGTTAACAATTTGTACAGAAGAATCTCAAGAATCCTTTGTGACAAATGTCACATGCAGAGAAAATGTGCAACCTTCATTTTCTCTCCAGGGATTATAATTATAATGATGACTATGATGTGTGAGTATGCTATGATTTCATGTGACTTACGTGGGAGAGAGAACATTACAATCCCTTGGTGTTCTTGTCACTTGGTGATATCTCTTGTAGCTGCTTGCTCAGCTGGCATCTTTGCCAAAGTCTGCAGCCTTCATTCTGTTCTTTCTTGGCTTATGGAAGGGCTGAGAATTCTCTTTGGCTTATTCAGTTGACTAGATATTGTTAAGCTCCCTTTAGGTACAGAAACCTGAGAGAACTGCTATTTCCTCTGTATATCACTCGCTGCCTTCTTTGCTTCAACCCTGGGGCTCATGTTATGTATGAATCAAGGAAATGTTGGGAGACTCATAAATGAGAACTCTCTTTTCAGACCAGTACTTTGAGTGATCCAGTATATTTTGATGTACATTGATCTGAGGGTGGCTAACTGTAGCTTGTCACACAGGAAGCAAGGTTATGAAAACATCTCAAAGCTCAGTGATACTGTCGATAATCAGGACACATTCCTTATCCTGTTCCTTCTTCTTTCTGCCTTATCTATTACTTTTTCCATAACATGCCTACCTCTTTGACACCAGCTGATCCATGAAATGTAATACACTACAAAAATTTCTATAAACCAAGTGCTGAAGGTTAATAGAGCAGAGTAAGCAATGTAGAAATAGTGATTTAAAATAACAGTTTGGCTCATAAAGATACTGACTCACTGTGTGGGAGGCTATATGACACACTCTTAGTTCACTCTCTGTATCACAAATCTTCATTTTTTTTCAGGCAAGTAGCAGACCACTTAAGGAAAAAAATATACTTCAGTGAGGAGGGAAAAGAGCAGGTTTTTAAAAATATTGTCTCAATCATACTTATTATCTTTCTATTATCTATTGTCTATACATATTGCATTTTGTAGCAATTTTCTTTATTCCCCTCCTCTTTAAAATTTATTTTTAAAGGAAATGTATTTAACATATGTACAGAGGTGGTCATAATTGTTTCCCACAACAACTTTCAAAACAAATAACAATCCAAGAAGACCCGAGTAAGTCCCATGACAAGGAGTAATTATTTTTCTTTCCTTTTTATTTTGAGCAGTTATTTTTCAACATAAGATTTTTCAACTTTGTCTGCTATTCAATTTATATATCCAAATTTATCCTTATGTATCTCAAATGCATTCTACTTGTAAGAAGTATTCCAAGTATATGATATGTGAAGCTATGTAGTTCCTGTACCCATTAGGACTGCTAAATACTTCCAGGTATTGAAGTAACAGTGGGACAAAAGATAAAAGAAAGTTTATGTTTTAAAGCAGTCATTCTTAACCTTCTTATGCTGCAGCCCTTTAATAAGGTTCCTCATGTTGTGGTAACCCCCAATCAGAAAATTATTTCATTGCTACTCATAATGTAAATATCTGATATGCAGGATCTCTGATATGAGACCCTCAAAGAGTTCGTGACCCACATGTTGAGAACCACTCCTCTAAAGGCAGGAGCTAACATGAAAACAAGTAAAAATCATAAAATAGTGACTTATGAGTAAGTAAAAACCATGGGCATGATAGTGTAGTGTGTTAGGGTAACTCATTTCTTGTAAGGAAAGGCGTTGTTCAGGTGGTGCACTAGAGCTGGCTTGAATGATAAGAGAGCAGTCACGTGAAAGAGTGCCCAGGTGGTTAAAATGCCCTGACTGGAATAACTCACTTGAGTTTGAGAAACAACAACAACCAAAGAAAAATTCAGGAGGAGGTTGAAAGAAGATAAATTTCCAAAAGGCAGCAGCAACCTAGGTCATAATGTGGCAGCAGCCGTCCTCAGCAAGAGTGTGGAATTAGCCTAGATTCATAAGAATCATCTGGACAAGTCTAAGCTAGGGAAAAATCTTCAATTAAGCATTTACAAAGCTTGTCTCCCCTGGGAGCCCCTTCCCAGTAAGGGCAGTCTCTCTCTTCAGGATCCAGCCTGCTGAGGAAGGGAGGGAAAAAACGCTTTTTGTGTGACCAAGTCCTTTTGTTTCTTTTCGAAGTGCAATGCTTCTTTAGCCCCTGCTGAAAATCATGAAACACCATGTGGATAAACAGAGGGGAATACTGGGAAAGGTATTTGTTAAAATATTCTGTCCTTCATCTTTGATACATGCCTCCAGGATAATGGCATACTTTTCTACAGGAAGGCAGATCAGTCTTCTCTTTAATATATAGAGGTGTACGCTGAAGAATGCTAGGCAGATACACAGCATGAAGGCTACCGACCAAGTTTCAGAGACTTGGAAGTGATCATTTATTCAGGAAAAGGAAATAAAAATGAAGATCCTGATGCTACCTCCAGTTTGTTTGGCATCTGTGTCACCAACTACTATTATTTGCTGCTATCCCTCTTTGGTTCGGAAATTTGTCTTTCCAAAGCGGCGACCGGAGTTTCACACAACCTGTAATTTAGAAATGTTTTATGTTGTAAATTGTACTTTGCTTTCAGTAAAAGCCTTTATGTGTCAAGTAGCAAAACAACAATGTCATGAAAGAAGGTTAAATCCCCCATTAAAGAAAGAGAAATTGGGTAGAGACCTGCTAATGTATACTGTAAAAAATAAAAGAGAAGCTGATATGAACATGTCTATCAACTTACACTTCTAATGTGGCGATTTTCAAGTGATGGAGGAATATTTCTGAGCCTGTACTGTCACAGGGGAGCAGTGCCAGAGGGTGCTGCTTTCAGAAGGTCAGAGTCCTACAGCTGCTCAATCAGTATGCTGAGAACTGGTCTTTAATCTCCTGTCTTCTTTGTAGTTCTGACTTTATATGCTTTCTCTTTTGCTCTTATGGAAGTGTCGTGAGACAAGCACTGTTGCTGACTGTACTGTGACCTTTACTCTCTCCTTCAATAATGACAATAATGCCACTGATGATAATAATAGTCATAATAATGAAAGCAGCTATTATGTATAAAGTGCTAAGAATTTTGCATTGTAGTCTTACCTAAAGTTTTAAAGAGAAAAGAGTGGGAAACTATTCCCCACCAGTGAGGAAAACTAATAAACTCCCTTGCTCTAACAGTAGGACACTATTCAGTGAGTGGTCAGAAGATGCGGCTTCTCTGCGTGCTACTAGAAGAGAAAAGTAATCATCAATATCATCAAGCTACGAACTCTGAGACTTACAACAGTGCTCTGCCTGCCAGATATACTGGTGAAATAATGGCATGGATGTTAAGGAAATAACCAGTTACTTTTTAGGTGGATTTAAAAGTTACTCCATGATATAGAACCTATACCAGACAGTGCCAAAGTGTTCAAGAACCTGAGATTAAATAAACAGTCATGGGCTTAGGGGGAAAACCTACTACTATTATTCAGCCAAAGGAACATAGCAACAAATGACTCCTGAAGACATATTGTTATACTCATAGATAAGTATTTCACTCAGTCCACATCAGAGAAACTTCTTTTTGCAGTAGACAGCAGTTAACACAGAAACCCACAACTGGGCAGTGTAGTGTGAATTCTAATTGGCCTTAATAATAAAATCCCAGAGTCAGATATTAGGAGATGAAAGCTGAAAGATCAGAGAAGTAGAAGAGCCAGTCACTAGTTCTTACCTCTACAACATCCTCATGATGTGGGATTCAATGACAAATAAATCATATTCATAGCATACAGAAGGGAATCACACATCATCATCAGAATCAATGAGGCAAGATCTTGTCTCTATAAATCTTCAGACTGAATGCCTTGAACGCCTGTCTCCTCCCCCCTTATATTCCTCTCTCCAGCCAGTCATATCCCTTCCTTTCTCCAACTTCTTAGTGCTGAGATTAAAGGCATGTGACTCCCAAGTACTGGGATTAAAGGTGTGAGTCATCATTGCTTGGCTCTGTTTCTCTTTTAGACTGCATCTATCTTGTATAGCCCAGGGTGGCCTTGAACTCACAGAGATCTGTCTGCCTCTGCCTCCTGAGCACTGGGATTAAAGGTTTGTGCCACAACTGCTTGGCCTCTATGACTAGCTAGTAGTTTAGCTCTGTATTCTGATCTTCAGCAAACCTTATTTGTTGGATGACAAACAAAATATCATCATGGTACAATGTAAAGAGAGTGAGAGACTTTGGAGCACTAAGTCATAAATGGTATGTCTTCATCAAACTCTTCCTCTCAGGGATTAGGGATCTATGTGGAAAGGAGACTGCAAGTTAGTAGGAGCCAAAGTGACTGATGACCCCAAGGACACTGTCTTCCAAATACAAAAGGACTGATTTATGTATGAACTAACAGACTGTCAATATGTACAAGACCTGCTTAGATTCAAGCCAGATGGGGTCCCAGCAGTGAGAGAGGTAAGTGCACATGGGGCCCACCGCTATCCAATAAGATACTTGCAAATTATGCTTACCGGCAAAGGGTAAATCAGCTTTCTCCAAGGGAGTGTTACTGAGTATATCAACCAGAATACAGGGCAGGCCTGATGCATGGGAATAGTTGACCAACACAAAAAAAAATTCAGTATTATCTATCTGTCTATCTATATCTATCTATCTGTCTGTCTGTCTATCTATCATCTACCTATCTATAATTTGTTTGCTGTGTTTGTGTCTATGTGTGTGCCTTTTCTTTTGTCATTTTTTGTCTTATTGGTGTTCTGCTTATTTGGTTTTTGTGGGATTTTTGTTTTAAACGAATGAAAGAACACAAAGTTGGGTGAATGGGGGTGGCATGAGTTGAGGCAGGGGAAAGATGATAAAAAATATATTGTTTGGAAAATATATTGTAGGGCCTCTAACACAGCACCTTCTCCTCAGCTTCAAGTACCAAAGAGCTGGATAGAAGGAAACATTTTGGAAACTTCAATAGATGCTTTGCTAATATTAAACAGAGAATAGAGTTCTTCCTGTCATATAAAGTATGACCCTTTAAACCTTCTGGTCCTCATATATCTTGCCACAGACTGTTCATCTAAACAAAGAATGGACTCTTCTCACTTTCACATTGTCCATAATATGGCCATTTCCCTATGAAGAAAAGGTATCTATTACTAAATTCTTGCCCAACAGTGACGATTCACACAAGATCATTTAGCGTATTAAGCTCTTCACTGTTGCTTCTTCTCAATTTCATTAAAATCAATGTAAAGAGTACACTTTTGGGGCAGCAGCCGGGCAGCGGACGCCGGGGGCAGGATGGTCCTGGACAGCATGGCCCTCATCGTGAAGGTGCAGCTGCCTGCCTACCTCAAACAGCTGCCTGTCCCCGACAGCATTACCGGCTTCCCCGCCTCACAGTTTCAGAATGGCTCCGCCTGCTGCCCTTCCTTGGTGGACTTGCACTTCTTGGCTACCTTGCCGTGCGTCCATTCCTCCCGAAGAAGAAACAACAGAAGGATAGCTTGATTAATCTTAAAATACAAAAAGAAAATCCTAAAGTAGTGAATGAAATAAACATTGATGATCTGAGTCTTACTAAAGCAGCATACTGTAGGTGTTGGCGTTCCAAGACGTTTACTGCCTGCGATGGGTCCTATAATAAGCATAATGAATTGACGGGCGATAACGTGGGTCCGCTCATACTGAAGAAGAAAGAAGTATAACAGTAGCCATTTAGGATTGAAACTCTTGTACTCTTTCCTCGTTTGTTGTGCATAGAAAGTCTTTGGAGGGTTTAACTGTTAGTACTGGTTGAATAATTCTTTCTGCCAATTATTTTCTTGCTACACTGCTGCTTATATTTGATACTTTATATAATCAGTCCTGAAATCAAGAGTTAATAAAGTCAGTACTTCAGATTGTAATTAATTGGGAATTTATTATTTTAAATTATTTATTTATTATTATTATAAGTTTGGACAAGGGCCAAAAGTTATTTCTTTGCATATCAGTATTTCAACAGAATGTATAGATTTTTTTAAAAAAAAAGTTCTCCCCTGTTCTGTTAAATGTATTTTGTTTTGCTCATTTGAAGTAGTGTGTCATCCTTTGGTCTTTGTGGAACTCTACTGTTTTTAGATGAAGTATGAAAAATATTGCTGTCAAGAATTACTTTGGGGCAATAAAACCCCTTGTTTTATAGAAAAAAAAGAGTATGCTTTACGTAAAAACAAATAGCTTTTCCTATAGTAACAATATCTTGTGTAATAACACTTAATATAACCAGAATTACTATGGGGAAAATTTGAAAAGAGAACAGTTGTTGGCTTTAATAAAGAAGAGGCTATGGGGTTTTACATATTTTTATTTATTTAACTATTATTGTTTTTACTGAGCTATACATTTTTGTCCACTCCTACCACTTTTTCTCCCCTTCTACTCTCTCACGTGACTCCCACATACCCAGTTTACTCAGGAGAACTTGTCTTTTTTTTCCTTCCTATGTAGATCCATGTATGTCTCTCTTAGGGTCCTTTTTGTTGTCTAGATTGTCTGGGGTTGTGGACTGTCGGTTGGTTTTTTTCTTTGTTTTAGGTCTAGAAGCCACCTTTGAGTAAAGATATTATATTTTTCTTTTTCGGTCTGGGTTATGTCATTCAATATGTTTTTTTCCTAGATCTATGCATTTGTATGCAAATTTCAAGATGTCATTATTTTTTAACACTGTGTAGTACTCCATTGTGTAATTGTACCACATTTTCTTCATCCACTCTTTGGATGAGGGACATCTAGGTTGTTTCTAGGTGTAAGCAGAGACTGCTTTTATTTTCTCAGCCTCTCATAGCCCAATAATCACACAGAAACTATGTTAATTACAGCAGTGTTTGACCAATGACTCAGGAATATTTCTAGCTAGCTTTTACATCTTGAATTAACCCATTTCTATTAATCTGTGCATTGCCATAAAACTTTGGCTCACCATAAAGGTTTCAGGTCCTTCTCCTTCAGCAGCTACATGGTATCTCTTTGAATCTACCTACTCTCTCTATATATCTCTGTTCTTTATTTCCTACCTGGCTTTACTCTGCTAAGCCATTGGCCAAAACAGCTTTATTAATCAACCAATAACAGCAACACATATACAGAAGGACATCCCTCATCATCTCCCCATTTCTGTCTAAATTACAGTTTTAACTTTAACATAGTAAAATTACATATAAAACGTTCCTAAGCACGAATTATACTTACAATATTTAGTTTATTTGTATCTGGAAAGTTTCATATCTAATTTAGCTTTATCAAAACTAAAGAAAACTATAATTATCTGTCTTCAACTCCATCAAAGACTCCAGAAGGATATAATATTACCTAAGTAAGCAAGAAGTGCATTGTAAACAACTTCCAAATCTCTAGAATTGAAAGAGACGTCTTGCTGCCTGGACAGTCACCCAGTTCTTCTGTACCATTAGGGCATCCATCTTCAGCCTACAGACCCATAGTATCCAGCAGATTTTTCCATGAAGCAGGAAATTTGAGAGACTGTTTCACCTATCTTGGCAGTTTGTCCCTAACTTTTTTTCTGTATCCTGCAGAATGTCTGGCAATTTCTTCTGTGAAGCAGGAATGCTGAAGGGTCATCCTGTCTTTTGGAATGTTCAGCAGTCACTTTTCTGTGTGTCCTGCACGTCCATTTCATATAGCATACCATCAAGCAGTCCAGACAAGAACATTTTCTTGCCCAAATGACTAGCCTAGTCACATTGAAGGCAAATTTCATAACAACTTTCTTCAATGCCCATTAACCTCTCTGAAGTAATTGTTGCTGCCAGAAGCAGACATATCTCATTGTTTAAAAAGGTCTAAGTTCTTAAAACATTTTAAATACCATGTTCTGTAGGTCTTTGAAGTATTGAAGATTATTCATATAATTGAAATATATTTCTAAATATCTAGAAAACCTAACTAACATGACTACAAGTTTGACTGTTATAAATAACTACCTATTAATCTGCAATTTTAAATTGTACATTACATTTTTCAATGAGCTGTATAAATATTAATACCTTAAACAAGAGTCAAAATCTACATATAATACAATTGACCTTAAATTTGTAACAATAAATGAAAATACCAATGTAAAACATTTATTTCTGTTTCATATCCCCCTTATTTTTAAGAGATTCACTGTGACCATTAAACATTTTTAAACAACTTTTAAAAATGAAAATAAACATTTATAAACAACCATTTTGGAAATTTGAGCATAGTTTTCTCCAAACTGCTCTCTACTTTTTCTTGGGTGAAGTACTTTTAAGGTTCACAGAGAACTTTCAGGAGGTCTTGTTCCATCAAACCACATTAGCCTGGAAGGAATACGCAGGTTCTCATCTTCTGTGGAAACAAAAGCAGAGTCTCTTTTCCAAAGTAACATATACTTAGACTCAAATTTTGAAGTCAAGAAACCTTTAAAACATATGTGTTGGTTTAGCTTAGCAGTCCTCAGAAATCAAATATCTTTTTACAGTCGAAAAACTCAAAGAAGACACCATGATATGCATAACCCAGACTTTCTGTGGATTTTGCATCTTTATGTGGCTTATTTTTCTTTACTCCTTTTATCTTTGTCTGTACTCTTTCATATTACTTTTAATTTCTCTTTAAGACTTTATTTCCTTTTTAAAATTGTCTCTACTTTTTCCTCTCTCTCCCAATCCTACATGCATTTTTAAAGACATTGTGTCTCATCATCCTCCAGGTTCTTATGGTATGATTGAGCATCCTTTGTGTATATACCCAACAGCAGTATTACTGGGTTGTGATGTAGATTATTTCCTAATTTTCTGAAAAATTGCC
Organism: Microtus ochrogaster; assembly: GCF_000317375.1. Lineage (NCBI taxonomy): Eukaryota > Metazoa > Chordata > Mammalia > Rodentia > Cricetidae > Microtus > Microtus ochrogaster. The sequence goes on from NC_022026.1 coordinate 17,524,315, forward strand.
ATACTGATTTTTAAAGTGGCGGTACAAGTTTGCACTCCCACCAGCAATAAAGGACCATTCCCATTACTCCAAATCCTCTTCAACATAAGCTATCACATCAGTGTTTTTGATCTTCACCATTCTGACAGGTGTAAGATGAAATCTCAGAGTTGTTTTCATTTACATTTCTCTGATAGTAAGTATGTTGAATATTTTCATAAGTGACTGAAAAAGAGGCTATGTCTTATTGACAGTCTTTTCATTTGGAAATAAAAAGATGAGAGTTTAGGAAAGGTACAATACATTTCTGTTTTAATGGAATTAGAAGTCATGTGAACTATGATTATTGGACTTTGAAGCAGCTTTATAGCATAATGCCTCAGATCTATGTGAATATGTCCAAAATACTTATTCTTCTACTTGAGGTAAGACCACATTACTGTGAATTTAATCTTGACTATTTAATTTAAAAGCCTGTTAGAAAAGCAGATTATTTCCATTATTTGTGGAAAAATGTGCATATTACCAGTGGGAGGTTAGACATATTTTTGAATTGAAATCCACAAGCTTTAGCACAGCCTCTGTTGGTGTTGGAATCAGTTTCTTTATTCTTGCTTCATTCTTGTCGACACACAAAATTTATCTTTTAATCACATAAATCCACAGTCATTTATTGCAATATCTGATTTGTAACTCAGTGTCTTTCTGTTTGCATACTGTTTTCTGAAGGTGCTAAAGAGCTTTGTATTTTTGTTACAAACTCTCCATCCAGTATAGAAGTGCTAGGTACCATTATAGATGCAAAAATGTCATACATGATAAGAGACTCCTTGGGATTCATTCACGTCATAGACATCAGCTGGAACTGATGGAGTCCATTATGTGGAACTAATTTTAGCTTTTTCTGTCTAAAACATGTGAAGAACCTTTGATCCTGAAAACTGCGGATGTGATTTTAGTTCTGCAAATGTGAGACCATCAACTATTCACTTGTCACAGGATAAAGAGGTCCAGTGTTTTCAGGTTCATTACTCAGGCCTCTCTGACCATGCATGGCTTAATTCTTGCCTGAGTGATTATAAATCCAGATTCTGCCTATTTTATTCCACATATTCCCTAAAATTCTGTTGTCTCATAAGGCAAATAGATGAATTTGTGGTCAAGGATACAGCCCTAAATACCTAGTGAATTATGGGGCAAAACATTGTAGACTTATAGTTTAACATGGGTGGAAATGATGTGTCATTACACACTGGCCAGGGTTCAAGTTGCTGTTCTGCTACTTTTTGGATGGACTTTCCTGTGTACTTATGTACTCTCTTTTTGTTTTAATGTATGAAATGAAAATATTATTCAGGAGTCTTTTGTGAAAATTAAACACTATAACATGTGAGATTTATGTCTAAAATGTGTCTAAAATTGTGTCTAAGATGCTATAGAATCTTAATAGCACCTTATCTATTGCTTTAGTTTTGAAGCTGAACGTTCTTAAAAGGTCTGCATGTTGAAGAAATGGTCCCTGTGGTGGTAACTATTGAGAGGTGGTGGAACTTTGAATACATAAACCCTATTAAAATTGTGACACAGAAAGGGACTCTCTTCTATCCTGTAACTCTGCTTCCTGGCTAATGGTATAATCAAGGTAAATAAGTCTTGTTCTGTTAATATTCTTATAAAGTGGTACTATTTATTTTATTCTAGAAGAATGCTTTCATAGAAACCCCCAAAACAGATAAGATTCAAGTGGGGCTGATGAAGACTGCACAGGTGAATTTTCACTTACTTCCCTCAGTAGTGTCTGAGGTATTTGTAGGTTATTCTGTGATGTGATAACAAATGAACAAACAACTAGAGAGCCGTCATGGACTCTACTTAGGCCTTCTATGTATATGTGACAGTTGTGTAGCTTGGTCTGTTTGTGGGATTCCAGGCAATGGGACTGTCTCTAGTGCTTTGACTGGCTCTTGGGACCCTATTACTCTTGCAGGATAGCTTTGCCCAGCCTTAATACAGGAGGAGGTACATGATCTTATGGTAGCTTGATATGCCATGCTTTGCTGATGCTCATGGGAGGCCTGCCACCCCCTGAGCAAATACAGAGGAAAGGTGGGTTGAGGGGGTGGCAGAGAAGAGGTAGGGAGAGGGAGTATGAGGAGAGGAAGGAGGGGATGCTGCTGTCAAGATGTAAAATTAATTAATTAATTTAAAAAAGTCTCTGCATGAAGTATAGCTAACAAAAAGCTTTCAGTTAAAACAGAAAGCCTAAGTCAACATGAATTATAATTAACTAGATTATCAGAAATTGTGTGATAACAATAATTTAATAATTTAGATTCTCACTATTTGAGCTTAATAAGAATCACATTTATGTTATAAGGTAAAAAAGAAAGTACATTTGATTTTATAAAGTGTTCTTTTCAGGATTGGTGAAAATTAGTATTGGAGGCGGAAATGGAAGTATGATTTGAAAGAGGAGACACTTGCTCTGAGGCAAAATCTAGTTTCATCTAAGGTATATAAGCATGTTATGAACAGTTCATAAAAGAATCAGCATAGATTCTCTTTAGCAGAGACAGACAATATGACATATACAAACAATAGAATTTTATTCAACATTAGCAAATAAAATTATTTTATTTCAGTAAGATGGATAAAACTGAAGATTACCATATTAAATGAAAAAACCCTTAGATAAGCAAATACCACATGTTTTCTCTCATTTGTAGAACCTAAACTTTATACATAAATATGTGTGTATTCATACATATATCCATACATACACACATACATGTAACAATTCATTGGAAGGGTTAACAAATGACAGAAGATAATCAAGCATGAATATAGTAAAAATCTACATGTTTGCATGAAAATTATCTATGAAACTAATCACTTTAGTCAATGAATATATATCAATATTTTCAAATATGTAGACATGGAGAATGTCACTTGATTGAAGTTAATGGACTTAAATAAAGAAGAAGACAGGAAGTATGAAGTATGGGGAGGTGGGACTGCATCTGGTGGGTATTAAGGGATGGAGTTCAGAGTGTATATGATAAAGCGCTTTAAATAAAATTTTACAGTATTAATGAAAATATTGAAAAGATAAAAAGCTGTGCATATCTGACCTTATGTAGTTTCTTGGAATACTAAACTTGTAAAGGCTCGATACTTGCTTTAATATGTTGATGTTCCCATTATTATATTTTTGCATGTGCATGCATGTGTGTGTGCATGTGTGTGTATGTGTGTGTGCATGTGTGTGTGCATATGTATATTTGTTACACTGTATTGATCTTAATTTCTCACAGTTGCTAGACAAGTTTCTATCTTGACATTTTGAATGTATGAGTGAGAGTCCTGCTTTACCTCTTAAATCTCTGTGTCACACATTTTGTATCTTGTCTCTTCTGCAGACTGTGTAGAGTTCTGCCTACTTGTTCTTGTCACTGTGTGTTGAGTCCTTGTGATAATGGATTCTACTGAGTCCACTGTCATTTTTCCTCTTTCTTGAAACAAATGCTGTTCCTCTTACTCTCTCTTCAAATCTAAACTCGAGTTTTACTCAGAGACATTAAGACACTCAATGTGAGCAAAGTAACTAGAACTTGGGGACATTCTAGTATTCAGCATTTTTCTTCAGTGAAGTTAGTGATGTTTTCTCTAATTTAGATTATAGGGCCTCTGGAGATGACAGTGTGAGAGCTATAAGGATTTTTAAAAGCCCTATAATAGTGAAGAAGCTATGAAGTGCACTTTAAAGGTTTGAGAAGTTATTGCATAGACACTTTCTATATCTTGAAGAATATTCAGGAGTGTCATACAAACATTAATTTGAATAAGACACTTAAGTATGAAAGGACTCCAATGATAATGAATAGTTTCATCACTTCAGCAATTGTAAAACTGTTACCTTCTTAGTAAGTACAGGAGTGCAGTCCCTGATGAGTCTCTTCATTGGCCATTTTTTTCCCTTCTAGGTTTCTTTGAGAAAAATAATGAATAGTTAAAATCATCCTCTTGACTCTGAGCTTGACTGAAAAATGAGAAAGAGCAGTAATCATTTAAGTACAAACAGATTGCCACCATAGTCTGAAACTTATATACTTACTTATTCATGTTTTTTGAAACAAATAATTATTTTCCTAGTTCCATGAATTTATTAGTGCTCCTTTTTATCAGCATTCATGAATTTAAATATAGAAACAGAAATACACTCATATTACCCACTGAATATAATAATTATAACCATATTGTTTTACTGTATAACTATTTCTTATAACAATGTTGCCTGTGATCACTATGACTACTAAGATGTTTCGCACCTTCTGTCCCTTCTGTCACAATTGCATTTATCATTGTGTGGTATAATTGTTTCTTATCTCTTGCTTGGAATACTTGACTGTGATTATGCAGAAGTAACAGTTAATTGTAAATACATAATATAGACAGATTTAAGCCTGGTTGTATGTGAACAGCTACTGAGCTAGAATCTATTTTATTTTCATTATGAAAACTTTCATCAGTGCCCATTTGTCTTTCTCCTGTAGCTCCTTTGAGACTCCTTTCCTGCAATGATTAGTCATAGTTGTCAACTTTAGGTACTCTATAATGACTTGAGAATGAGGGGTTGATTGTCTAAATCAGGTTTGCCTGTAACTGTCTGGTGGAAAATGTCTTAATTACCTTCATTGATGTGGGAAGATATAGCATGAAAGTGGGTGGCACCGTTCCTTGGTTTGGGGCCCTGGATTGTATAAGCATAGAGAAAACTAGCTGAGTATCCAGCATATATTCACAATTCATTTCTGTCTTGAGTTGCTGCTTCAAGTTCTTACAGATTGGATTTTCCTCTAATGATGAACAGTAATCTAAAACTTTGAAGCAAAACAAACACATTCTCCCCTAAGTTACATTGTGTCAGGATATTTTATCAAAGCAACAGAAAGGAAGGTGGGACACTTGCCTTTTCTAATTCCATTTGTACTGTTTCATTTAAAAAGATAAGATTTGGGCATGCATGTTTAGTAGCTACATCTAAATTTTTGCTCTGAATATGCTCAATGTTTTTCAGACATCAATGAGGTTGCAGTGTGAAGGATGAACAATACACATTTTGTAATGAAATGTACCAGTGAAGGATGCCAATCAACCAAAAGTAGGTCAAATTTTCCCTTATTGTGACTATTAATATATTACACTTAAGGGATTTTATCCAGTAGTTCAAAATATATAATAAATTATTATAATATAACATGATTTCCAATTTTAGTCACAATTAAACATCTCAGTGACTTGTGGTGGCATGCAGTTTGTCTATTACTTGGGTTGACTACATCTCGGACCTTGAAGGCGTAAGTCACAAACAATCCCACACCAGTTTGGAATTATGACCAATAGAGAAGCTATTTATTTAAAGGGGAAAAAACTTACATATCACTGTCCCAGAAAACAGCCCTCTGCTCAATCAGAAAGGGAGCCTAGTCGCCAGAAGAGGAGCTGGAAGCCAGAGAGCGAGCAGAGGGAAGTGGCCGCTTTTTTAAAGGGAGAGAGACCATGCCCCAGTGGGCTGGTATCTCAGCAGCTATTGGCTGAAGGAGCAGAAGGAGCTCCTGCAACACCTCCCCCTTTTGTTTAAGAGAGTTCTGAACCTACTATGAAATTATATACAATAAGTACAAATATCCTATTCTAACTAGCTTAAGTCTTGTATAATAATTAACTTGGCCAAGTCATCAACCTCATCTGAGAAAGGAAATAATGTTATGCAACAAATAATAGAGACAACTAGCTACCTGGGCAATCACCCAAGGTGATTTGCAGCGTTGAAGCAACCAACTTTGGCTAAGGCCTAACATAACTGACATACCATTTTCAAAGGCAAGAAACTTTTCAAAACTATCTTACCCTGTCTTGGCAGGATATGACAGTCCTGTTTTATCCATTGATGCATGCTCTGTATCTCTGTCAGTG
>NC_022026.1:17532624-17533362 GCF_000317375.1 Microtus ochrogaster
TGATCTCTGCATTGTGTCTAGTTGTGGTTTTCTGTGGTTATTACCATTTGCTATAAAGAGAGCCTTCTTTGATGAGATGTAGTGGCTATACTTATATGTGGGTCTAAGGATAAGATTAGGAACAGTAAGAAATTATGCTGGCCTAGCAAAGTGGCAGTAGTAGATTCTCTTCTAAGATCCATGACCTCACTAATTCCCAGAAGTTAGCCAGGTCTCTAGTACTAGGCACTATTCTATTACTGTTGAGTGTTCAGTTAAATAGATCTTGATTGCTACCTAGATGTGAACGCCACTTCTTATGCTTTTATGCATATCTCTCCATGCTAGCAATTGTCATGTTTAGTAGGTGTCACAGTCTGTTTCCCTCCTTCAGCAGCTTGCACAGCATTTTCTAGTACCATGGAAGCTAGACCACACAAAAAGAGCTTCAAGTGATACCCAGCTCCTGTCATCCAAATTGTGACTACCATGTACGTGATACCTTCAGGAAAAGTAAACTACATTCAGTACATGAGAGGCAACCAAGGGCTGCACTGATCATCTATACTATTTTGGGAGTCATGTGAACTGACCTGAGCAAACTTGGAAAGGCTTCTTGTGTCTGGTGTAGGGATTTTTGTTAGTGTATCATTCTTGTGGGAAACATTGTCAACCCAAATGATTTAAGACAACCCAAATGTCCGTTAAGACAGACAGTTGTTCTCTCTCCTCTCCTCTCCTCTCCTCTCCTCTCCTCTC
>NC_022026.1:17533542-17581381 GCF_000317375.1 Microtus ochrogaster
TCTCTCTCTCTCTCTCTCTCTCTCTCTCTCTCTCTCTCTCTCATCTCTTTCTCCCTTGAGAGTAGGGGGGCATGGGAGACATTTGAGAGAGGCCAGCTGTGGAGGGAGGGTGGAAGGAAGAAAGAGAAGCAGGAAGTGATATAATTCTATTTTAATTGATATTCATTAGGAATGGCTTGTACTTTTGGAGGTAGATGAAGCACAAAGAGAAATCCCTCAAGAGCTCTTATGTTCTCTGCCTTTCTGAATCTGTCTTCTTAGGTGAATAAGAGAAGATGGTAAGGAAAATCTTGTCAGAGCAACCAGGATGCTGAGCATGCACAGGGCATTTAAAGATAAAAAGGATTCTCAGGTGAGCATGAGCTGGAAATCTAGGAGAGTTTTCTCATCTAAGAGTAAAGCACAATATGGTCTGTGCTCTGTAGTTTGGTCTTTTTGTTTTGTTTTTTCTTTTTCTTGTCAAATACAGGACAAGCGAGTTGGAGGACATCTGAGAAAGCATTCCAAAATTACAAACGGTACTTCAGGCCAAGCATTACTGCTGCCAGTTCTAAGAATTTCTCGATGATTAGACACAGAACTTGAGATGCTATTGTACTGTAGCAAATGGAAGGGTCAGAGACAAACTGTTGATGACTTTCAAGTTTGTTTTGTTGAAATAATGCTTCTCAAATTGAAAGACCAATCTATTTAACAATGGAAAGGGATAGGACAATTTGTGGTAATCTTGCAGTTTGATGCTTCAAAGCCCCCATAAATTACTTCCCTAAACATTGGAAAGATACTTGGGATATTTATGGCCAATTACTATAAATATATTAAGCATATTTGATGGTGAGGAGATAGTGCAAACAATGTTTTAGTTGTTGAACTATTATTCTTTTAAACATTTTGTATTTCATTGTAAAAATGTTAAAAATAAAAACATCATATGCTGAAATTAACAAGATCCAAAGATTATACAACTCAGTGAACCTCTTTACAGATAAAGTAGACATTTGGAATAGAAGTTGTTGGGCTTTACATCAGATTTAAAACTTCACCATAGAATCCATTTTTACCTGTATTCAATCCTTCCTCATCTCTTAAGTTTTAACTTTTGTTTGTTCTCTTTTCTTCATGTTATGCAGTGCTAACATTTATATTTATTTACATGTATACATATATTTTGGCTCAGTTATGCATATGAAGAACATCCTTTTAAAAGTGAAATTGGTTAATTGAAAAAATCACACAAATACAGAAAAGAACACATAATATAATTATATAGCTTGATAGTAAAACAGTTTTATTGTGATATAAATCAGAAAATTTACCAGAGTAAGCATATAATTAACATTTCCAGCAAATTACAAAATTGTACAATGAAAAGGAAAATTGAACTTTTCAGCACTCTCACTTCTAAAGAATCATTGTACCCTTTGGTTGTAATTTCATGCATTATCCTTTGTTATAGCAGGTCACTGAGCTGATGACTATCCCTTCTAGTTTTCCTTGATCCATGAAGACAGATGAAACTGTATCCTTACGTCTTACCCTATACAAAACTCAGCTACAAGTGGATAAAGGACCTCAACATAAACCCTTATACCCTGCATCTAATAAAGAAGAAACCTTACACCCTGCATCTAATAAAGAAGAACGTAGGGAATATAGCCAAACTTATTCACACAGGAAAGTGATTTCCCCAATAATTCAGACATTAATACCATTAATATATGGGACTTCATGAACTAAACAGCTTCTGTACAGCAAAGGACACTATTGTTTAAATGAAGACGCAGCCTACAAAATGGGGAAGAAATCTTTGTCACTTATATATCTGACAAAGGGTTAATATATAGACAATACAAAGAACTATATAAGAAACTACACATCAAGAAAACAAACAACCCAAGCTTTAAAAAGTGGGACATGAAAGTAAACAAACAGTTCTCAAAAGGTGAAATGTGAATGCATATGAAATATTTTTTAATGGTCAACATCATTGCCATTAGGTAAATACAAATTAAAAAGCTTTTGAGATCCCAATGCCTATGGTGAGATGCATTGCTAAGCCTTGATGCAGGGGAAGGGGCCTTGCCCTGCCTCAACTTAATATGCCTGGCTTTATTGACTCCCCAGGGGAGGCCTTACCCTTTAAGAGGAATGGATAGGGAGTGGACTGGGGGGAGGCCGGGCAAAGGAGGGGTGGGAGAGAGAACTGTGGTTGGAATGTAAAATGAATTAAAAAATCTGCTTAAGGAAAAAGCAAACTACTTTGAGGTTTCTTCTTGCTCCAAGCGGAATGACTAATTTACAAAGAACAAATGATGGCGAGTACTTGTGTGAATATGGGGAAAGAAAATACCTTTCACTACTGATTGGAATACAAATTAATGTGGCTGTGGCCAGAGGGAGTTAGTATAGAGGTCCTCAAAAAAAACTGGAAATTAATCTTCTGTTTGATCTATCTATACCACTCTTGGGCATATGCCAAAAGAATTATATTTCTTTCATGTTCAGGGTTGCTTTACAATAGACAGGGAATGAAAACAGCTTAGATGTTCACCAACCAATGAATGGATAATAAAAATGGAGTATATTTATAGTATGGAATATTATTTATCAATTAAAAACTAAAATATGAATTTGTCAAGTACATGCATAGATTTAAAAACTGTCATTCAGGATGATATAACACAGACCCGCCCAAAATACAAACATTGCAGATTTTCATTCATTTGCAGATGCTGGCTTCGAATCTTCAGATAAGTGTGTGTGTGTTGTTTTTTTTTGTTTGTTTGTTTGTTTGTTTTGAAATACCCACAGAGGTAAGGAAAGTAGTTAATGGCCTGTAGTGGGGCATGAGAGGCCTTTAAAGGTTCAATGAAATGATGCAGTGATATAAAGGTAGAAAGGGGATTAGTGGACCATAAAGGATTGAGGCAGATGGCAGATGGGAAGGCATATGAGAGGAGCATATTCAGGGAAGGATAACTAAAAATATTTTTTAAAGTCATATGGAATTCTATTCCTAGCGGGTCAATAATGCGCATATTCAACACCACAGGCTAACAAACAGTATGCCCAGTGTCAGGAAATGGTTACATCTTTGGAGCTATTGACTAGTGGGGCTTCATAGATCTCTAAATATTAAATGTCATTGTCATTGCCTCCAGTTATCCTCCAGAATTTGACAGTAAGAGCTTATTGCTGAAGACATTACCTGCTCGAGCCATAGAACATAAAGAAATCAAGCTGATACCAACCTTCAACCTTATTCTACAGATTCCATATTTCGGGAAGGTGCTATGTATACCAACAGAATGGAAAAGTCATCACTAATCTAATTTAGTTATGCATTAGTAGAATAGCTGTTATGAATGTAATCAACAACTTTCTTTTAATTTAAGGCCAGTTCCACAAGATAGAACTTATACCTAGCCGGGCAGTGGTGGCGCACGCCTGTAATCCCAGCACTTGGGAGGCAGAGACAGGTGGATCTCTGTGAGTTCGAGACCAGCCTGGTCTACCAAGGGAGTTCCAGGACAGGCTCCAAAGCTACAGAGAAACCCTGTCTCGAAAAACCAAAAAAAAAAAAAAAAAGAACTTATACCTAGCACCATTATTGGGGTGAAGAACCTCTTGTTAGATAGCTCAAGTCCCCAATGGAGTAACTACTACTATTAATCTGCTATATGTTCACAGTATTAACACACTCTTAATGCCTTATCACTATGCCAGTAGATTTGTGTGTATTTCAACCCTTATCAACCTCATCAGAGAAGCTTCTATTTTCAAAAGGATGGCGACAAATACAGAGACCCACCATCAATCAAGGTGCAGAGACTAAGAGACTGCAGAATGCTGAGCCCCAAGTAGAACATCTGTATCATACCTCTCTTCCCAAGGCTCGGGGATCATTGCGAAAGAAAGAGTGAAAGACAGTGTTAGAGCTTGAGGAGGTGGATGGGTTCAAGGAAACCATGTCTTCTGGCTAACTTTATATCTTAATTTAACCCATTTCTATTAAATGGCTGTGGCTTATTGGCTAAATTTTGGCGTCTGTCTCCAGCAAGGGCTACACGGCTTCTCTCTGACTCGGCCTTCTCTCTCCCAGCATTCAACATAGATTTCCCTGCCTAGCTCTGTTCCCCTATAATTCTGTTCTAGTCCCAAAGCAGTTCCTTTATTTATCACAGCATATAGAGGGAAATCCCACATCACAACAGGGTTGTTTCATATAGAAATCCATGGTCACTGCATGCACAACACCTGTGCAAAATCAAGTCCAATAGAATTCCACCATGGAGGGAAGAGGTGGGCAGGATTCCCACACCTAATTAAGGATCTACGGCTAATTGGTACCTTTTATTAAAGGGAGAGTCACTTTTGTTTAAGGGTTTGGCCCATGGTATATCCACCACATTCTAGGGAATGACCATATACTCAAGAGTATAAGAACAGTGCAAATCAGACAGGATAAGTTAAAAACAAAAAAGAAAAATAAGAAAAGACGAATGGGTAAAGAAAGGGACATGGGTCTGGAAGGATTTGCAAGAGACAGTGGTGAATATGATCAACTTATATAAATTCAAATGATTAGCAAAACTATTTTTAAAAATGGAAACATACAATATCTTAGTATTTTCTGGATCTTTCCACTTTATATAGTTTGTAAATCATTGTCATTATTTTATTTCTCCATAATTTCCCTTCTCTACTCAAATATATATAGTCCCTTTACTAGATGAAGGACAGACATTGACTTTCTTTCCATTTTTTGGTGTTTAGAAGTCAAGTCATGTTAAAATAGTGCATTGAGCCTTTTAGTGAATATAGTTTTCATTTTATGCTAGTAAATACTTTGAAGTGGATTCTTAAGTTACTTTGAAGTGGTGTTCTAAGTAGTATGGTAAGTGCCTAAGGTTTTAAGGAATTGAGAAGCTGTTTTCAAAGCGTGTTTGCTACCATTTTCCATTCCAACAGCAGTGTGAGATTGTGAGATACTCCACGTCTTTGTTGGCACTTGATATTTTCATATTCTCTTTAGCGTTTTCTTATTTTCCTGGCAGGGATGCACTGTTTGTTATCTTATAGTTTTATATTTCTTTTCCCTAAAAATAATAATATTAAGCATCTTTCAGTGTTATTTCTGTTGGCCATCTTTTTTTGTGGAAGTGTTTGTTCCAGCATTTTCCGTGCTAAATTGTATTTTCTTGTTATTGAATGGTTAAAGTCCTTCAGATATTCTTAATAACATCCCAGGATAATCTATTTGATTTTAAAATCTGGGTCATACAATATTACTTTATAAATTATCTTTTTTAAATTATCTTTTCAAGAATAGGAGTCTTAAATTTGAAGTCAAATCTATCAGTTTTCTTTTCAATAATTGTGTTTTGCTATGGTTTCTAAAATAATAATTATTTAACCTGAGATCACAAAATGCAACATTTTTTTTAAAGAATTTATACTTTTATAGTTAGGTCTACGCGTGATTTTTTGTTAATTTTATGTGTAAACAGTAGAAATGATGACATTTCTATTTTCCAAATTTATATTCAATTGTTCCTGAAACACTTTCTAAAAGGATTATGCTAGCCTGGCATATCAGTTGATGGGTCATCTTGGGTAAGTAGCCATATTGTTGAGATATCATGGATGTTCGTTCCCTGCCACATCTATAAGACACGTTTTTACTGGAGATTTCTTGGTCTAGATTTGGAGTTATGTTGTAGTTTATCAAATGGGACAGATACTGCATGGTCACTTTTTCTCTGCATTTTTCTCAGTACAGCTTTCTGTAATAGTCTCCAAAAATGTGTGGCAAAAAAAGAAGCATTTTTGATGAAAGGTAAGCACTATACTACTCTTTGAGAATAATGATAAATATTTAGAATACAGTTAGAAATTCTACTAATTTAATGTGTTCTTCTTTAGGATCCATGGCCAAACTAGTCATATGTGGTTGGCTAGGTTTGCAGAATCAGGTATCATACATGCTTTGAGTTCAACCAGCTATTATCTATCACCATGAAAAAAGTGCCACTATTGAACCATAGTGGATATTTTGTCCTGGTTCTTAGACTGTGTAACTGGGTAAGACAGTTGGTTGTTTTCTTTCCTTGGCAGATTATACCCTTCTGGTACTATGAAAGGTAGGAGACATTTAGGTCTGATCCAGCTTGATTCCTCCAGGTCCTGTGTTCAAAGCATGTGGTGTCTTCAGCAACACAAGCCTTAATTTTATGTTTAGGAGGCAAGCAATGGCAAAAGCAATACTTATATTGTTTTGGGCAGTCTCTTTCTTTCTGTATTTTCTTCAGCATCTCCTCAGTTAAAATTCTGTAAAATTCACCTGGAATCAAAAAAGCCCCCCAGGTAGTAATCCTGAGCAAAATGAACAATGCTAGAGGGATTATCATGCCAGATTGCAAAACATATTGCAGGGATACAATAATATCATACTGTAGACAAAACAACATTTTCAACAAATGGTGCAGCAAAGACTGATTGTCAACAAGTAGAAGAATGAAAGTAGATCTGTATCTAGCACCTTGTACAAAAATCAACTCCAAATTGATCAAATACCTTAATGTGAATCCTGAAATGATGAAACTTCTGGAAGAAAACTAGGCATGACCAAACAGGATATAGGTATAGGAAAGGACTTCGTAAATAGGATTCTGTTTGCCCAGGAATTAAGAACAACAACTGACAAGAAGGACCTCATAAAACTAAACACCTTTTGTAAACTTAAGGAAATAATCAACTGAGTGCCAAAAGTCATGGTGTCAAAAAATCTAGCCACTGATTTTTTTTACGAAAATTGGTTCCAAATATCTGTCCATTGCAGAATTTCTTGCATATTGGTCAACTACAGCTTTTGGAGTGCTGACATTTCCATTGAACATTCTTGTTCATAGACAAATTTCGCTTATATTCTAGTCTACGTCAAAGTAAGATCTAATATTAATGTTCTTTAATTATGTATTTGCCAAATAATTTATTCATAAGAAATCCAGACCCAAATATAAAACTCAGCACAATAATTAGGAATAAGAACCCAAAGAACCTCAGGCTTCAGGCATTTAGCATCTGATATAATTTTACATACTTATAAGATGTACTGGATTGACCTTGAATACACAGTATAGGTGCGCAATATATCACTCTGCAATTAGAGGAGACAGTTCTATAGCAGTATTTTTAAAATGATTTAAAGAAACAGAAATTTTGAAATACTTAAACATTTTAGAAGTTGAATAGAAGGCAGCCACCATATTTCTAGAGGATAGACAGCGGATATATTGAAGACAGACATGGACTGTCTAAAGGAGAAATGACTGATAGGTGGAAGATAATAGGAGAACTTTGGGATAATTGGTCCTTGGAAGTTAGACACGTGATAGGTAAAAGAAAGATATAGATGGGGAATAAACACAAGGTATCTAGAAGATAGATGATGATGGAAGATAGACATAAAATGTTTAGAGGATATATGATGGATAGTTTGAAGATAATAAACTGGAAGTGGAGAATAGATTTTTAAGTGGTAGATAGGTAATGATAACTACAATATAGATTAAAGATAGACTGGTAAAGATAAGTGATATAGATCAATGAAAAACACATGGTATCTAGATGGAAGGCAAATACAGTAGAACTACATGATACACAAGAAACAGATGTATGTTGGACAGGATGGCTAGAAGGTGTAAGAATGATAGATGGAAGGAAGATACACAACATTGCTAGAAGATAGATGAAAAATAGACAGTAACCACCAGAGAGTTAGAGGACAGATGATAGTTAGATCAAAGATAGACACAATATAGCTACATGATAGATGACTTATACATGAAAAATATTTATAAGATTCATAGAGTAGATAGATGGAAAATAGGCAAAGGCTAGTGGATATAGCCTGCCTACTATATATTCTATAGCCTCTCATTTCACTGTACCTATATTCCATCTATCATCTCTCTTTTAGCTATCTTTATTCTAATGTCTATCATACATCCTCTAGGTATTCTGAGTATACTTTCCATGGATAATTTATCCTCAAGCTCTCCCTGTGTCTATTTCCTGCTATTGTATTTCACCTGCCTGTCATCTATCCTCTAGCCATGGTGTATTTACCTGCCATTTATTTTTCCTCTATCCTCCAGCTATACCATGTGTCTTTCATTCTTTTGTCATAATAACCCATGTCTATCTTATATCTATCTATAATCTATAGTTTAGAAATGTTGTGTCTCCTTTCAATTTGTTCATCCTCTAGCTATTTGGTTTCTATCTTCTATCTAGCTATCACCAATTGTGTTGATCTTCTGTATCCTTCATCTACCCATCTATCCTTTTACCTATCCTGTCTTTCTTCTATGTATCATCTATCCTCTAGACTATCCAGTGTCTACTATCCATCTACTACATCATCTATAATTTATCTTGCACCTTTTTCATGTGTAAATATTTATGAACAATCCAGTGTCTTTGTTCCATCTGCTTGTGATCTATTCTTCAGATATCCTCTATCATTTATCCCCTATATATGCTATGTATATATTCTATTTATTTATCATGTACCCTCTAGATAACCCTGTCTGTTTACCTCTGTCTATCTATCATCTATCTATCTGTTTATCTATCTATCTATCTATCTATCTATCTATCTATCTATCTATCTATCTATGTTTCATCTATCCCCTACCTGTCCTTTAGCTGTTTTCCATCTATTATCTATATTTTAGCCATCTTGCCCTTTATCTATTTTCCATCTATTTATCATCTATACTTTAGCTATTGCATTTCTAATTTCTATTACTTATCCTCCAGCTACCTGCTATCTCTCTTCCACCCATCTATCACCTATTCTCCATCAATTCTGTGTGAAACATCCATCTGTCATCCATGCTCTAGTCATCCTGTGCCTCTCTTACATCTATAGTCTTTCATGCATCATCTATGTTCTACATATTCTATGTATATCTTGCACCTGTATGTCATATATTCAATAGACACCTTATATCTATCTTTCATATATCTGTCACCTATCTTTTAGTTTTCCCATGTCTATTTTCCATATAAATATCTTCTATCGTTTTGTTGTTCTGTATGAAATTTCTGTTAATTCATTGACTATCCTCTATCTTTCATCTATCTATCTATCATATATCCTCTGCCTGTTCTGGGGTTATCTCGTATCTATTTGCCATCAATTCACTAGCCATCCTCTGTATATCTTCCACCTATCATTTATTCTCTAGTGATCTATGTCTATCTTCCATCCATTTTCTTCAATTTTTCTATCTATTTCATCTCATCTGACTAAGCTATTTTGTCTTTTATTTATCACTTTACTTTAGCTTTACTGTATCAATTTTGCATCTATGTATCATCTATCTGATAGCTATCATATGCCTGTCTTCTATTAATCTATCATCTATACTGTAGTTCTGTGGCTATCTCCCTTTTGTCTATCAATCTTTTAGGTTTCCTGTATCTATCTCTCATTTAACTATCATATATCCTATAGTTATATTTTGTTGAACATCTATCATCTTCTAGCTACTCGAATTTCTCATCTGTCAGTCAGTCAGTCTGTCTGCTCTCTATCTATCTATCATCTATCTATCTATCTATCTATCTATCTATCTATCTATCTATCTATCATCTATCCATCTATCCATCTATCCATCAACTCAGCTGGGACAATTTTCCATTTGTCTATCTTTTATCCTCCAGATAACCTGTATCTACATTCCATCTATCTGTTAACTAACCTCTTGATGTAGATTATAGATCTACCATCTATAATCATTGAGCTACTCTGTATCTCTGTTCCATCTTTCTAATATTTTTTATCTATCATATGTCTATTGTTCATCTTTCATCTATCCTCTAGCTATCCTGTGTCTACCAACATCTATCTGTCACCTACTCTCCAGTTAACAAGTATCTACCTTCCATCTAAGGTCTACCAACTGGATGTCCTGTATATGTCTTTCAGCTACCTATTACCACTTTTCTAGCTATCCAAGTTCTGTTTACCATTCATGGGTGATTATTCTAGATTACCTGTATCTCTCTTTCATCTATCATCTGTCTTCTCATTATCCCATGTCTTTCTATAGTCAATTATCTTCTAGCCACCCTGATTCATTCACTTAGCTATCTATCATCAATCCTCTGGCTATACCATGTCTAATTTGCATCTAAGTATTGTCTGTCCTCTAGTCAAATTATGTCTGCTTTCCATCAATCAATCACCTATTCTCTAGCAATATTGTGTCTAATACCAATGTTTCAATGACCCTGAGCTACCTGTATCTCACTTCTTTCTATTGTCTAACTTCTAGCTATACTGTTTCTACAACCCATCTAATTATCACTTTTTTTTTCAAATCACTTGTCTATCTTCCATCTATCTGTTTTCTAGCCTCTAGTTATTCTACATTTGCCATAGGTCCACCTATTTTTATCCTGTTATCCAGGGTTTGTCTTCCATTTAAATGTCTTCTGATCTCCAGATATTCTGGGTCTTTCCTCACTCTATCATCCATCCTGCATCTCTCCCACCTCTGTGTCCATCTATCTAATCAACAAGCCTACAGCTATATGGTGTGTGTTTACTATCCATGTAGGATTTATCCTCTAGCTACCCTATATTTCTCTTCTTTTTATCACTCATAAAACTTCTAGCAAAGCTGTCTTCATCTTCCATTTAAATATCATCTTACATATATCTATTGTTTGTCTATTATCAATGTCTGTTTTCTATATGCTAGCTATTCTGTGTCAGTATTCCATCTCTCTACAATCTATTCTTTAGCTATCCTATATCTTGTCTACCTCTTATTCACTAGCTACATTTTCACTTTTTAATCTATTTGCCATCAAACTTCTAGCTATCCCATGTCTATCTTCCATCTAATCATCATCTTGACAGTCTTTTGTGTATCTTCCCTCTATCAACTGCCTCTAGATATTCTGTGTCTTACATCTGTCTACTACCATCCTCTAACTGTCCTTGGTCTGTTTGCCATCTGTGTATTTCTCCTTTAAATACCTTTTATCTCTTTTCTGCTTGTCCACTTAAATTGTAGCTACTCTGTTATTGTCCATCCAATTATCATTATTTCTTTACCTATTCATTCTCATCCATCTGTCTTCTCTCCTCTAACTATTTGGTGTTTATGTGCAGTCTATCTATCATTTGTTTTCTATCCGTCCTGTGTATATCCACCATCTTTTATTTTGTAGCTACCCTGCATCTCTTATTTATTGTGACTGCTCCATGTTGTGTCTATTTTCCGTATATTTATGACTTATCCTCTAGCATTCCTATACCTTTATTCCATCTAATTATCATTTTCTTTACATATTCTTTGCTTTTCTTATATATTTCTGTCTTATATCCTCAAGTTATACTGTGTCTCTTCAATCTATCATATCTTCTAATGATCCTGTGATGTGTCTATCATTTATCTGTTGTCTGTCTTCTAGATATCCTATGTCTATATAATATCAATGTTTCATTTATCATATAACTACTGTGTGTGTGTGTGTGTGTGTTATCTGCCAGCAATCTTGTAGTTATCATATATCAGCTTCCACTTATCTGTCTTCTAACCTCCAGCTATCCTACTCTGGTCTTGCATCTATCATTATTTATACTCTAGCTATTTTTGTTTCTTTGTATCATCCATGTATTACTCATCCTCCAACTCTCCTGGATCTCTCAATTATTGCTCTATCACTAATCCTCTAGCTATTCCATGTCTGCTTTTTGTCTATCATCTATCTTCTAGCTCTCCTATACTTGTCTGCCACC
Source organism: Microtus ochrogaster (assembly GCF_000317375.1). Classification (NCBI taxonomy): domain Eukaryota; kingdom Metazoa; phylum Chordata; class Mammalia; order Rodentia; family Cricetidae; genus Microtus; species Microtus ochrogaster. The sequence continues at coordinate 17,545,367 of NC_022026.1, forward strand.
TAGCTTTCCTGTTTCCCTATACCATCCATGTATCATTTATCCTCTGTCTACCCTATATCTCTCTGTTACTTGCCTATCATCAATCCTCTATCTATCTGACGCCTGTTTTCCATTTATCATCCATCCTCTTGCTATCTTGTGTGTCCCTATCATCTGTCAACTATCTTTCCTATGTCTGCCAACCATCCATGTGCCATTTATCATTTGGCTACACTTTATCTCTCTTCAATTTATCATCTAACACCTAGCAATCCTGTGTCTATATTACATCTAATTCTTATCTTCTTTACCTATTCTACATTTATCTTCTGGCTTCTCTCCTCTAGTTATTCTGTTAACTACCCATGTATTGTTATCCTTTAACTACCTATCTTTTATCTCTCATCAAACTTCTAGTTATTGAATGTCAATTTTTCATCTATTTACATCTTTTCTTTGTCATCTTCCATCTATCTGTTTTTAATTCTTTAGCTATTTTTGTTTCTGTTCTCAACTTATATATTATCTATCCACAGTTGTGCTGTCTTTCTTCCATCTATATCATCTGTTCTTTAGCTATCCTGTTCCTGTACTATCCATGTATTATTATCCTCTAGCTAACTTTTATCTCTCTCTTATCTATAACTAGTTATACCGTGTCTCTTTTTCCTCTATCTATCCCTTATCCTCCAGCTAACTTGTGCCTGCCTGATATCCCTCTCCCACCTATCCTCTAGCTGTCGTGTCTACTATCCATGTAGCATTTATCTTTAGTTACCATTTATTTATCTTCCATTTGTGGTTAAGCTAAGTTCTAGCTTCCCTGTTTCTGTGATCTTTTTTCATCTTTCCTTTGTCTGTCTTCCATCTGTCTTCTACCCTCTGGTTTTTCTCTGTTGACCATCCATGCATCATTTTTCCTTTAGCTCTCTATCACCTGTCCTCAATATTAACGTCTGTCTTATATTTTCCTATGACCTCTCCTCTAGCTATCCTGTGTCTCTGTCGAATCTCTCTGTCAGTTATCCTGTATTTAGCTCATCTATCATCTATCTGCTAGCTATCCTATATCTTTCTTCTATATCACTGTCATCTATCCTTTAGCTAGTCTGTACTATTATCTAATATCACTTAATCTAACTTTTTTTCCTGATTTCGGGGGAAAAGTCTCTTTAGGAGTCATAGTGGTAGATAACCCATTCATAAGAGAAATTTTACATTTGTGTGTGTATATGTATGTTTCCATGTGATTTAATGCTGATTTTTAAAAAACAAGACGCAAAGTAGTTAAAAGGATTTTTGGCTATGTAATGATGATTGTTTTTTAGTTTTATTTTTACTAATTTTTTTTGTATATGTATGCACTGGGGAGTCCAGAAAGATCAATTGTGATCTCTCTGACATAGGTTCTAGGAAACAAGCTCATTTCCTCTATAAAACACTTATCTGCCCCTGAGCTATCTTTCTCACTAGCCCCTGAAATTTTTATTTATTGATGTTGCTATTAAATAATTTCAAATTCTCTTCCCTTCCTCCTTTTCTACTTCCCTTCCACTTGTAACAACTCTTCCTTAACTATATCAGTTTCACTGTTTGAATTAAGAGGGTTTTGTGATCCATTTGGTTCAGCCAAGGCCATCTGTGTGGCCATTGCCTTGGAACTATTCAACGGACTCTAGTTGCTTAGGAAATAGTGCCAACCATCAACAAGTGGAATATCATGAAGCTAAAGACTTGGGCACTGTAAAGGAGACCATTCTGTGGAGGTACAGCCTATAAAATGGGATAAAACTTTTGTCAGATCTGGCAGATCAGTTTCTAAAATATACAAAGAGCTTACAAACATCAATGGGCCGGAGAGATGGCTCAGTAGAATCACGTTTGTTGTCACATTTGTTGCTCTTGCAGAGGATCCAAACAACCACATAGTGATTCATTACCATCTGCCATCTGTAACTCCAGTTCTGTGGGTTCTGATGATCTCTTTGGATCTCCATAGACACAAAGAACACAAATCATACACACGTGCATGTAGACAAAATATACATACACAGGATAATAATAAAACAAACTCAAATTGCATCAAGAAAACAAAAATCTCATAAATGGTCTATGGAAATGACAGTTATCAATATGAGAAATGCAAGTGTTACCCACTGAACTTAATTAAAATTTGTTGATATAAGTGTAGCTGGAAGAACATTATTGGAACAGTAGCAGATTATCAGTGGCTATACCACTGAGAGTATTACACATGCACTTTTCTGACAACTGTTAACTACCAATAGAGTAGGTGGGGCTTCATGATGAAATGTTGAATCGTCCAGGCATATGCAGCACATGTGCAGATAACCACAGCTGCAGTGAGTTCAAGAGTGCACCAACAATACCATGTCTAGGATATGTCTTTTTACTGCAGATCTCCAGATCCCCTGATTCTAACATTCTTTCTGGCCCTTCTGCTAAGATGTTCTCTAAGCCTTACGCGGGCTAATATAGCTATTCCATTGGCTCCACCAACTCTTACTCAGCACTTTGGCCAGTTATGAATTGTTTATTTCATTAACTACTATCCACTACAGTGAGATGCTTCTGTGATGAAAATCAGATGCAGCAATAATATACCGATATAAACTGTGGTAATTAGAAGGAAATTTTTCAGAATGATCATTATGGGAAACTATTGAGACTGGAGCCTTGGTGAACATGAAAGTGCAGGTATCTCTGCAGGACCATGTAGATTCTCAAGCATATAAGCCAAAAGGTGATATATCTGCATTACATGAAAGTTTTATTTTTAGCTTTTGTGACATTAACTAAAGCTAGAAGTATGATGAAAATGTAGCAAGGAAGGTACATGTTTGCTAAAGGCTGACACAGTGTGCACTCATCACAAAAGCACAGCCTCTCATTCAGTGGATGAATACTTAAAGCACATACTTTAGAAACTCCTCCACTAACACTTATGCCACTTTTCTAGATGTGTGGTAGATGCTCCATTAGTCTTAAGTATATTGTACTTTTCTAAGTCCATTTTTCTATTGTTACAGATTGTCACAGACTCATGTGCTAACACATGAGAGGTATCTTCTAGGACCAGGACAGGCTTTGTTTTGTTGTTTATTTTGGTCTTCATAGGTTTTGCGTTGCTAGCTTTGCAATAAGGTCTAAACTTCCATTTTTTTACATTCTGGAGAGTGTGGGTCTGCATTGTCCAGAGTTAACGATTGTCTCTTCAGTATCAGAAGTCTCCTTTGCCCATCATTGTTTGGGTAATTTATTAGTCTGGGTTCTCTAAAGGAACAAAACTAGTAAAATTACACACACATGCATATATATATATACACACATATTATTTATCATAGGTGTGTATTAATGATGTCAGAGTCTTTAATTTGATTCCATTGGTCCATGTATTTGTTTTTATGCCAATATCAAAAGAACTATAGGCAACTTAGGAAAATCAGAAGTGTAGAAGTGGTCTTCCCCAGGGAAGAGCACACCAATTGTTTGCCCAGTGCCAAAGGCCACCCTGGAAAACACACATACAAGACTGAACAGGTTATATTTAAGAACATGAAATAACAATTAGTGAAAACAGGAAGGATTGAATCTCTAGCCTTTGGTAATACTATTCTGCTCTCAACATTCTTTAGATAATTTCTCATATAAGGTAGATCATGTGAAAAACTTTTTGTTTTGTGCTTGACTTACTTTCTTTCCCTTAAGGATCTCATGTTGTCACAAATATTAAAACTATTTTCTCAAAACTTTTTAAAAATTAAAATGTAACAATATCATTTGTTCTTTCCCCCCACTAATCCTTTCCATGTAACCCTCTTTGATTCCCTCAAAACTGTGGTCTCTTTTTCCTTGTTTTATTTGTGTGTGTGTGTGTGTGTGTGTGTGTGTGTGTGTGTGTGTGTGTGTCTATTTGTGCTGTTTTTGTTTAGGTCTTATTCAGGTAGCTATAGTGTTGAGGTATCATTTGTGAAGCTTCTTTGTCATTTCTAGGTTATATATTATCATAGTCAATTTCCTTGTCTTCTGGCTCTTAAAATGTTTTGATGTATCTTCTGTAATGTTCCTGAGTTTTAGATGGGCACTTGTGTTGTAGATGTATCACTTGAGTCTCTATACCCCACAATTAGTTGTTCCCTACATCTTGAGCAGTTATATTTTTTGAAATACATTATTTCAAAATATATAATTTTGAATTTTATTGAAATAAATTATTTCAAAATCAATAATTATCTGTGGATATAAGTATAAATCTTTAGAATGCAGTTAGGAATTATTCTGTCTTAATAAAGTGGTGGTGATAGAGTCTCAGATACACAGCTTCACTAGCCCTGAGATCTTGAGCAGGTTTCTAGTACCAGGCATTAGTTTCTTGTTGGGTGGACCTCGATATCACTTCCATGCTGTTAGTTATTGCCAACATTGTACCCTTAGGGTTGTAGTGCCATGCTGGTCAGCCGTTTAGCCTATAGGTATTACATCTGTGTAGGATTATTGGTTGTTTCCCTCCCTTGGAAACTTACATAGAACCTTATGGTCTTAAGGAAGGAGGCTTTCAGGTCAGATCCAGGTTGGGTTCTGTGATTGTTTTCTTTCTAATTGGCATGGTGTCTTCAACAACAGAGACTTACCTTCAACCTCTGAGGGGCAGCCAAGTACAATAGCAATGCCTCTATTATTTTGGGAGTCTCTTAAACAACTCTTGACCAACAAGTTGAAGGGGATTTCTCATGCCTGGTATTGGGGGTTTTGTCAGATAGTCTGTGGCTCTTGAGGGGAGCATTGTCAGTGCGAGTTGAATAATTTCATTTAAACTATGTATGTATGTATATAAACATAGACTTAAATGTATGTAAATTTAGGTAGATAATTATATGATTTCTTATGAATTTTATAGACATCTTTCTTCCTTCTCTCTATTCCTGTATTTATTTTTCTTGTGGTGATACACATTGAGCCCAGGGCTTTTCTTGGCTGGTAAGCAATCTACCATTGAGCTACATCTCCAACCAAGATGTCAAGTTTTAAGACTGAATAGTAATCCACTAGTTATGCATACCGTGTTGTTTATATCTTTCACTAGTTGATGGATGATTAGGCTAATTTTATTTTTGCGTGTTGTAAATATTGTAACACTAAAAGCCTGGAAGTGGTTGCCTTTTCAACATACTGACTTTATTTCCTTCCACTACGTATCTAAGAGTGAGATTGCTAGATCATGTTATAGTACTTTTTAATTCCGAGGAATCCTTGTACTGTGTTCCACAATGACTGTGCATTACCTTCAAGAGTATGCAAGTTTTTCCTGTTCTCTGTATCCTCAATAGCACTTGTTATTTTGCAATTTTAAAAACAATTTATTTATTTTTATTTTTTATTTGTCTATAAATACCTGCAGCAGTCAAGTGCACTACATGCATGTCTGGTGCTTGTGGAGGCCAGAAGAGACTGTCCAATCCTCTGAAAGTGGAGCTATAGATGGTTGTAAGCTGCCACGTGTGTGTTGGGAACAAAACTGAGTCCCCAGTGCCACATTTAGGCTTTTGGGTAAAAAGAGGTGTCTATTTAGATTTTCCCATCTTTAATAAAAGGTAAAATTTAACTGCATTGAAAAACATTTCACTAAATAGCCAGGGTATATACTGTCAATATTTAAATAAATTATTTTCTTTTTAAATATTCCTTATATATTCTAGCTAAGACCTTGTCAGATGTGTGATTTACAAATGCTACCACTCTAGGTTGTTGCTTTGTCCTTCCTTCTCCTGTGCAGATACTTTAAAATCAGATACAATATTTGAATTTTGCTTTCCTCTCTCTGTGCTATTAGGTCTTGTTCAGACATTTACCATTCCAACATTATGAATGATTCTCCATATTATTTGTATCCTTTTGTTTTGCTGGGTTCAATTTCTCACTGGTTTTATGTTCTGAAAGTCAGCAAAAACTTTTACTTCTGTGAGGTTTGGATTTAAATGGACAAACTTAGACTTTCTCTGTGAAGTTCACTGGCTGATGGCATACAGGTGAGTTTAATATATTCCCCTGTTCTTACATCTATATCTTGATGCTTAGAGTGACTGAATGGGGAAGCACATTGATGAAATTCTCTGTCAAATTTTGGAAATATAAGTGCTGATATATACTACACAAGGATCTTCCCGAAAAGAAAAGTCTGAAGGCTCATCATGAAGAGCCTTGGCAATAATTACACACAATCTTCATATAGAAAAAAAAAAACAAGACACGACATAATCAATTGCACTTTCCTAAACACAAAGTTATCAGGCCAGCAAATGGTATATTATGCTCTAAGTCGTTTCAACTTTCCACAGCAGTATTTATATTTGAGTAAGGATCTGGGAGTACAGTACTGATAAAGGAAACAGTAGGAGAAATCTTTTTCAGTACTTATAGGATTCAAGATTTCTTCCTTAGAAACTCCCCTTTACATTAGCATATTGTAAGCAGCTGCTGAACTCTGGAGCTTTTGTAAGCTTGTGCATTTTAGTTCCTCATATTCCTATATATGGCTTATGAAAGCAGGTGAGCTACTCTATTTATGGCAACCAGCTATCTGCTAGGGTTTTTTTCTTTTTTTGATACAATGTGAAGAGGCAGCTGATCATCTTGCTGGTTGGAGTGCTGTGTTTCTGCTATTGGACTGTGTCTAAGGGATCCTGTTATCCTGGGCCATATTGACTGCTGAGGTGTGACTCTTTGTGATAAATTCTTTCATCTGTCAGGATACTCATTTGAGGACTATACTGAGTGTGTAGATTCCTTTGTGAGCTTTGCAAATACAGACTTCTTACAATTTAGACAAGTTTCAACCCCATGAACAGGGTTATGTGGGATGACTAAAAACTAGATTATATTTCTCCATATAGATTTAGGATCGTCTCTCGCTCTTTTGCCCAAATGTTCCCAGAAGATTCGATTTGCTTACTGCTGAATGGTAGATAAGGGACCCAGACATAAAAAGGTGAGTAATATGGACATGTTGAGGGAGAGGTGATGCCTGGATCTTCTTGGCGTTGGTGCTGAGTGTTTGCTAGTCTGAACACTCATCACATAATATCTCACACTTACTCTTAGAGTTTCTTTTAATTTTTAAGGATGTCAGGTTCATTCAAGTCTGTGGTAGAGCCGGGCGGTGGTGGTGCACGCCTTTAATCCCAGCACTCGGGAGGCAGAGGCAGGCGGATCTCTGTGAGTTCGAGACCAGCCTGGTCTACAAGAGCTAGTTCCAGGACAGGCTCCAAAAAACCACAGAGAAACCCTGTCTCGAAGAACCAAAAAAAAAAGTCTGTGGTAGAGTAAGAACATCCTACATAGGTCATTTCTTACTTTTTTCTTCTCATTCTCTACCAAACAACTTAGCCATCACTACTTTTGTTATCATTACTTACTGGTAGGTTGTATTATGGCACACGTATCGCTCTTGTTGCTTGATAGGACAATGAAAAAGCTGTGAGTTTAGTATTTGTGACACTGAGAGGTCCCTCTAACGTATTTTTCTAACCTCATTTCATAAATCTCCTTCACTCAGTGACACTTTTTAAGTTCCTGTTTCCATATTTACCCTCACCATATTTCAAAAAGGAAAGTGAGAAAACATATGGTATAGTACTTACAACAGGTTAGGCATTGTGTGAATGTTCCCTGAGTGTTCCGTGCTTTCTCTTTTTTTAAATTTGTCTTTTTATATTTTATTGGATTTTTCTCATATAATATATCCTAATTACAGTTTCCCCTCTCTCTACATAGCTAGGTTTATTCTCCCATTCCCTCTCATCTCAATCCACTCCATTTCTGTCTATCATTAGAAAACAAACAGGCTTTTAAGGGATAATAATACAATGCAATATAATATAATATGGTATAATATAAAACAAAAACTAAAATATAGGGATCAGGCAAAGAAAACAAACAGAAGGAAAAGAGCAAAAGAAAAGACACAAGAAGCATAAATGCAGAGATCCATTCATTCATACACTTAGAAATCCCATTAAAAACAAATAAAACACTAAACTAAAAGCCATAATATATACCCAAAGGATCTGAAGGGGTAAAAGAGGAAAATATAAAGTAAAAGTAAAAGCTACAATAAAAATTTAATAAACCCTGACTCTACATTATGAGACAATGTACCGCCAAAGATGCTGTTGAGCTCATTTGATGCTGGCCATATACTACTGGGTATGCAGCCTATCCTTAGGTGTAATTTTTCCCTCAGTGAGACTCCAAGGAGGAAATTAAATTTTCATTTGCAAGTGGATGCTCTTTAGAACTAGCTTCTGAATTAGATTCTACAGTGTCAGGTTTCCACAGGACCTGTCAAATGGTCTTTAATTTTCTCTATCTCTCCCTCCTCCCCTTCTTACTTCCTCCTCCCCTCCTGATACTTCCATTCCAGCCTCCCCCAAAATTCATTCTTAACTATCTACTCTAGTTCCCTTTCCTAGAGAGTTCTATCTCTTCCACTTTAGTCCCTTACTTTATGCCTGACCTCTATGGTTCTATGGACTGTAGGTTGATTGATTTAATAGCCAATGTCCACATATAAACAAAAATATACCATATTGTCTTTCTGGGTCTGCAATACCTCACTCAGGATGATTTTTTCTTGTTCCATCTACTTATGTGATAATTTCATTTTTAGAAGGCTGAGCAATACTTTATTTTGTAAACATATCGAAGTTTATTTATCCATTCTTCTATTGAGAGACATCTAGATTGTTTCCCATTTGAAGCTATTATAAATAGAGCATCGAGGAAAATGTTTGAGCAAGTGTCTCTGTGTAGTATGAAGTGACCTTTGGATATTTGACCAAGAGCGGTATAACTGAGTCTTCAGATAGATTGAGTCCCCTCATCCTGAGGATCTGTCACACTAATTTCCATAGTGCCTGTAGAAGATTGCCCTTCCACCAGCAATGGGTGGATATTTCCCATGCTGCAATCCTTGCCAGCAGATTATCGTCTTGATCTTAGCCACCTTGGCCAGTCTAAGATAAAAATTTCAAAGTAGTTTTGATGTGCATTTCCCTGATGGCTAAGGATATTAAACATTTAAGTGTTTCTCAACCATTAAAGTTTTTTCTATTGAGAATTCTCTATTTAGATCATTGCTATGTTTTTAAATTGGGCAATTTGTTTTCTTGATATCTTGTTTTCTCAGTGTTTTATGTATTTTGGTCATTATTCCTCTATAGGCTATGTAGTTGGTAAAAGTTTTTCCCCTTTATTTTGTTTGGGAAACTTCTAATGACTGCTTCTATTTCACTAGGGGCTATAGGACTGTTTAAATTGTTTATCTGTCCCTGTTTCGCATGCTTTCTGTAAGTCTTTGTCTTTTTATTGGAGTTTTGAGACCATTGATGTTAAGAGTCATCAATGAGCAGTGTTTGTTGACTTCTGCAATTCTGCTGTTGTTGTTGTTGCTCTTGTTATTGGTGATGGTAGTGGTTGTTGTGGTGGTGGTGTATGTGTGTATACCTCTTTTGATTTGCTGGTCTGGGAATATTTAGTCTGTGTTTTCTTTGGTGTGCTTACTCTCTTTAGGTTGGAACTTTCTTTCTAGCACATTTTAGGACTGGATATGTAGACCTATATTGTATAAATTTGATTTTATAATGGAAAATCTTATTTTCTCCATCTCTTGTGATTGAAAGTTTTATTAGGTATTTTCATCTGGGCTGACATCTATGTTCTTAGAGTTTTAGTATGTCTGTTCAGGTCCTTCTGGCTTTCAGAGTCTCCACTGAAAATCAAGTATTATTCTTCTATTTCATTTGCCTTTGTATGTTACTTGGTCATTTCCCCTTGCAGCTTCTTAAACATTCTTTCTTTGTTCTGTATACTTAGTGTTTTGTTTACTGTGTACTGAGGAGAATTTCTTTACTTCTTCAATCTATTTGGTTTTCTTATACTTCTTGCACACTGATAGGTATATCCATTTTTAGGTTAGGGAAATTTTTTTCTATGATTTTATTGAAAATAATTTCTCTGCCTTGGACCCGAGTTTCTTCTCCTTCCTCTATTCCAATTATACATAGATTTGGTCATCTCACAGTGTCCCAGACTTCCTGGATGTTTTGTAGCAGAATCTTTTTAGTTGTAACCTGTTATTAATGTTTCTGTCTTCTATCATGTCTTCAATGCCTGATACTCTCTTAGCATTTTTTGTTTTATTTTTTACTCCTCTTTTCATTTTTTTATTAATTTAGTAGTTTGACCAAAAATGTTTCCTCAAAGGGCTTCCGTTAGGTTCCCAGAAACTCAGTCTCATTGACCATCTTCATGAAGACTTACCAAAAATTATTGAAATGTAATTGTTAGAGATTGTTAGAAATTTGTATTTTAACATTATCAGAGGATACTTTCTTTTTTGTTAGTGGTGAAGTAAAATAAGCTTTACTTTTCTCCTAAAATTGTATATCCTACAAATTTCATGTGTTGCAAATTGAATTCATAGATTGGGGGTTCACAAATATTGAGAAAGTGGCTTTGTTATAAAAATAAGCTCTCTACGTTACTTGCTCTCTCACCTTAAGATGTACTGTTTTGCTATAGGAGTCTTCAGAGAGCACCGAACAGAAATTAGGACTTTTGCAGATGAATCTTCTGAATCTTGAACTTTCCAAGCCTGTAACTGTGAGGTCAAATCTATTTATTTTATTTATCAATTACCTAATCTTTGATATGCAATTAGAGCAACAAAAAATGAGCCGAGACACTGCTGAGTAGAGAATTAAAGTTCATGGCCTTTCATCTGCTCATTTTTTCCTCTCAGAATTTAGAGAACTATGCTGTATTTTAGCTGCTGATGTTATTGAATCAAAATTTAAAATTTCAGGAAAGAAGTTTTCTTTTCCATAATCTCATAAAAAAAAGCCTTCAATTTTTCTACACAGGATCAAAAGAATGAGGTGGAGGGAATTTAGTTTTGGCGATAGTTGTGTTTTGAAAAAAATGACCCCCATAGGCCCAAAGGGAGTGGCACTATTAGGAAATGTGGACTTAGTGGAGTAGGTGTGGTATTGTTGGAGGAAATGTGTCACTGGAGCTGGGCCTTGAAGTCTCAGATACTCAAACCTGGCCAGTGTTTCACTGTTAGTGCTGCCTGTGGATCCAGATGTTGAACTCTCAGCTGTCTCTCAAGCAAGCTGTCTGCTTGCTCGCTGCCATATCTTTTACCATGATGATGATAATGGACTAAATTTCTGAATGGAAAAGCCAGCCACAAGTGTTTTCCTTTATAAGAGTTGCCTTGATCATGATGTCTCTTCGCAGCAATAAAATCCTAATTAAGGGAGCAATGTTTTCTTCCAGCATATATAACCCATTCTACTGAAGGTAGTTTTTCAGTCTGACCAATAGTTTTCTTTTGCTCTCACAACAGACAAAACAAGCAAGGCATATAAAACTCATTTGCATGCTTAATCTTTATCTCTACAGATTGGGAAACACCTGGGGGATAATAAAGGATTCCTGTGGGTGTGTCTACAAAGGTGATTTTTGAGAGGGTTAACTAAAGAGAAAATCAGAAACACCTGTACCAAATATGGTTGACACTACCCAATAGCTTAGAAGCCACGATGGAATGGAAGGGGAAAATCCCTATAAACAAATACTCTTTCTGTGTCTCTTTTTCCATTGTCCAGGACTTGATCATTTCTACTGTTTCACATTCTTCTGCCATGATGTACTACTATATATTACAGCCCTGGGAACATGAAACAAGTTCGCCTGGACTGAAACTAGGCCAAACTAAATCCTTTTCCCTTTATTTATTGGGTATTTGTCACTGTGACAAAAAAGCTTTTTGATACTAATCAAAGACGAATAAACAGGTGAATGAAGTTGTCATTATCCCATTAAAATGATGTCTCAATCCTACACAAAGAACTATAGGCAAATAATGAATACCAAGAGCAGAAGTAGTCTTCCCCAGAGAAGAGCACACCAATTTCTCATACTAAATGGTCAGCCCTGAGAATATACATTCATACATTCAGATGACATAATGAACAGGTTGTATACACATATGTGTGTGTGTGTGTGCATGTTGTATGTGTGTATTGATATATATGCAGAAACAATGAAAAATAGGCCTCGAATTTGAAAGAGAGTGAGGATGGGGATATGAGAGGGTTTGGAGGGACAAAAGGGAAGGAGAAATGATATAATTGCATTATAATCTTAAAAGATAAAAGAAATTAACAACAACAAAACTAAGAGGACATGAAGTTGTGAGTCGGTATGGAAGTGGGGGTGGACATAAGAGGAGTAAGGGCATAGGAAGGATGGTGATACAATCAAAATATATTGTGTGAAATTATTAAATAATTAATAAAATATGTTAAAATGAATGGAATAATGTTATAACTTTGCAAATAATAATTTTAGCATCTAAATTTAGGAGAAAATAGATAATAAACTATGATCAAAACAGGATTATGAGAGATAACTGATCATTTCTGAGTACAGTTAATATGCGAGAAAATCAGAGGAAAGCTCTCTGCTACCCTTTCTTTTAATGTTCCAGCAGTAATTGATGATTAAAAATATGTCACAGCTTGTTCTAAAATCCTTATAAAATGTTATGTTGAAGATGACATTTTAAAGTATGGGACAGATTTAGCAGAGTAGCTAAGGAAACAGACTCACTCCAAGATTGTTAGTCATGATTATGCTCTTTATCACCAGATACTTTCATAATGGAAGCATTTAATAAATCAAAACATGCTGATTTTCAAGTGAAGAAATTCAGGGTTGGGCAGACTAGTACTGTGTGTAGAAGTAAGAACACAGGAGAATTTCAAAAGAGTTGCATTTTGATTGAATAACCATTTATCCCAAAAAGAGTTTGGGGTGTCAATAGACCTAAGAAAACCAATTAATATGTAAGCATTTTCACATATTTATCTACATTGACTTTAATTTTTTTCATTTACTGATTTTTGGTACAAGGGTTCCTATAAGCATGCCATAACACATAAAGAGTAAAGAGAACTGGAAACAATTATGTATCATTATTTTTGGGAAAAACAGGGGCACAATTGAGTTTCCATAGAAGAAATTATATATGTACATCTTTTTAGAGATTTAACAAGGTAACCTTTACAAAAAAACACTAGGGAAAGGCATTATAAATGTAATATCCCCCGAGATCCAAGCTTAAGATGTTTATCCAATATTGTTTGGTGCTGTGGGTAATCAAAGTCAGGCTTCCACATCCGTAGGAAAGCAACTTATCACTGAATTACATCTAAACTCCAATGTTCCTCAAATTTCAATGTGAATATGAATCATCCAAAGTCCTTAAAAAAAACAACACTGGGTGATGGTGGTGCAAACCTTTAGTCCCTTGCAGGAACAAGGGGATCTCTATATGTCTGAGGCCAGCCTGGTCTACAGAGTGAGTTTCTGAACAGACTTCAAAGCTACAAAGAAATCCTGTCTCGAAAAACAAATGCAATCAAGCAAAGAAACATACAAAAAAGCTGGTTCTTCATTTGTGGATTTGGTTTTGGGCCTGGAATTATAGACTTTAAGCAGGTGCCAAGTGATGATGATGCTCTCTTCTGTGATGCACCCTTCTGAAATTGTCAAGTGCAAACAAGTGATGATGATGCTCTCTTCTGTGATGCACCCTTTGGAAATTGTCAAGTGCAAACAGAGAGGTAGAACTGAAAAGTTCTCACCAAGTTTCAACCTGATACCATCAAGTAGTCAAACTCTGAATAAAGTGAGAACTGCAGGGGAGTCTAAGTTAAAAATGTTGAGAGAAGATTTTAAAAAGACACCAAGAAGTAGAAAAGAAATAATAAGGGTAGTGAAAGGGAAGTATTGGTCAGAATCTAACAGCAGGGAATTCTGAGATATAAAATGCTAAATTTAACTGTTCTAGAAAGTTGAAGTTAGTAATAGTGGAAAACGATTATTGTATACCTCTATGAAATTTTTAGTGAATAGATAAATGTGTATAAGATAGATGATACTCTGATTTGGAATTTCCATGATCAGTGTGGTCCACTACAAGCACAGGTACCGTGCAATACACTTGAACCATATTTTCTACTATGGTAATTACTAGCTACATGTTGCTATTGAACATTTAAAATGTGTAATATGGAAAGTGAAGGAGTCATCGATATAAAATACAATGCATTTTGAAGACTGAAAACGTTTTTACATTTGTAATATGCTAAGATGTTGGTATTTGGGTGGCATTAGCTTAAACTATACTATTTAACTGAATTATGTCTATTTTATTTCACAAATGTGTCTTTTAGAACCTTTTAAAGTACATATGTAGCTCACATTAAAATTACCCTGTACTATGTTGGCCCAGGTGAATGAAACTTGGACCACAAGTGAAAGGATGTTTGGGTGTGGCTGCAGTAAGCAGAGAGACAAAATCAGTATAGGACAACATTTTGAGCTGCCCTACTTGAGCATGTTTATGTTTTAAATGCTATAATAAAGTTATTTGAAACTCTGAATTTTCCTCTAAGAATAGCTTTTGATTACAATTTGAAAAGTTACCATTTTTTCTTTATTTTTTTTTACCAGTAGTTTATATTTGACAATTTGGTTTCCTTTACCCAAACATTTTTAGAAATGTCATACACCACTTCAAAGAAATTTGATTTTTCAAAAATTTACTCCCTCTTTATTTCATGGAATTTGCAAATATGGTTTTATAACATTTCTACTTTTACTTATTTTAGAACTCCGTGATTTTGCTTTTGTTCTTGTGTATATATTTGAGAATAATTAACAGATATTATAAAACAATTTTCAGATAAAAGCAACGGACTCCTTAAGTGTGCTTTTTAATATTTTCAGTTGCTTTTTAGTGATTTCATTATCATTCTTATAGTTTCCAAGGAATACTGAGTGTTGCTCCTTAAAGGAATCAGTCGTTATCTTTCTGTCTCTGATGTTTTCTGCCTTCCAAAAGTGTTGTTTTGAAAAATCTCATATAGTCAGAACTGTTCGGTCTTGTTATTTTGCAACTGTGGTTAGTAAAAATCCCAAATAAATGCACAAGGTAAATGTAATACTTTATTCAATCCAAAAGTTCACTATTAAGTGGATAATTTAGAACAAACAGAATATTTTTTGACTAGGAAAAGGAAAGTCATTTGAATTAGCTAATAAAAACAGGAGATATTAAGTTAGAAGTGGTGATGGCCCAACACAGAATGAAAATCTTGAACAACTGATCTTCAAGATCTTTGTTAGCACCTAACTATCCATCACCCATTCTCAGTCGGTTTCTCTGTGAACTAAAACAAGTTTTCACAGAACTAAAACAAGAAAACTATGTGCAATTAGTGTAAACCTTAATTGAGGTTAGAGTGACAGGTATTCTGCTGAATTTCTGCTTGAAGGAAGTTCTGGAAAGGAGTTGGAGACTTGAACATGGGACAAAGAAGAAAATACTGTCTTGAAGGGCATGAGAGTTAAATTTAGCCCGAACTACTGAGAAGGCTTCAAGACACTTACTGGTTGCTTGTTGTTATTGGTATTCTTTTTCTGTTCTCATATTTGTGGAATTGGTTTTATGTAATATCAGGCATTTGTAAATGCATATTTATCACTGATCTACTTTGGGATTATTGTTACTGAAAATTTTGGGGAGACCATCTGGAGTGTGCATTGTTACCCAGAAATTGGAGTTCAAATTGGCGGTACTCAGTCTCTCCAGGAAAACAGTCCAATAATGTACTCAGAAGGTATTTTGAGAATAATACATTTTAGAGTTTAAAAGACAAACCATAGAGCAAGCAAGCTGTAAACCTTGGCAGCTACTTGGAGGTAAGAGATGGAGCTGAGCAAGAGCGAAAGCTGTGCTACTTGTGGGCAGCCACATGGTGGGCCAGATGGCAGGGGGATTACATCAGAGAAAAGGACCGAGAGATCCAGGATAGTGGCGGAAAGCATGCTGAGAGTTTGTAGGTATCCAAAGGAAAGAGGGGTAAATTAAAAGTAAGCAAAGGGGAAAAATAAGCTTTTCTAAGTAACTCAGGAAAACTGATAAGCTTAACCCATCTTTATGAGTACAGTTTCATAAGGGACTCACAGAAAGCAGCTAGCCCAGGAAACAAAAGTGCATTTATGTCCTTAAAGGGAGAATTATTCTTTACATCTTTTTAACATGCCTTAAAGTGACTCCACATTTCTTGGCCAGATATATATCTGTCCCAAAAGAATATTATCTCTCCATTCAAAGGTAGAATCCATTCTCTTGACTAGGAAAAAGTGAGTCTCCCTTACTGGATCTTCAGGGCTACTCAAAATTCCCATTTCTAAAGAGGTAACACTGACATCATTTAGAAAATGGGCTAAAATTGGGCGATGAATATAACTTACTCCCAGCGAGAAACTCTAGAGATCCAGTTCCAAAGCTGAAGACTAAAGGGACTGCTGTCTGAACTGGAGTTTCAGTCACATACCATCATCAGACAAGCATGCTCTTTAAGAGGAATTAACTAGCCAGAGCCCCTTTCGGGCATTCCTGACTGGAGAACTAAGGACATATTTAGAACTATTGCTTCCCAGACCTATTTCTGTGAGCTGTTTATCCTGTACAGTGTCTATGTACTATTCTTATCATTACTACTTTCAAAGATACCCAAGGATCAGGGAACTTGCAGTGGGAAAATAATTACCCTTTGTTCTTTTACATTGACATCAGATCACAATAATTTTGATAGGTTAATGTTTGGAATGCTCTGTATGCTTCCCATGTTCCTGAGCGTGTCCAAACAACCCAAACTTCATTTATACTTCTGTCTTTTAAATGTTCTTTATACAAGATTTTATCAGAAAGCTACTTTTCAAATATCAGCAGAAATCATGTACCTAGATCTCAATGGAAGGAAAATATAAAAATAACTAAAAATCCAAACTGTATCATAACAGAGATAAAGAGTCAATATAAAGTTTATTTATATGTGCCCCTATAATGTTGCAGAAATATTAAAATATGAATCCATATTCTTGTCTGTATTGAGCTATAATCACATGATCATTCATGTATTCCTTATGAAACCATTTCAAATGATATTACTTTAACAGTTGTAGTGGTCTATATTTTGGACTCCATTTTAGCTGGGAATGAAGCTACTTCTATATATAATGCTTATTATCAGTTTTGGGAGAAAAGCAATTTACACATAGGAAGTATAAAAAGAAAATATACTGGTATTAGAATGGTATGTGATCTTAATTTAAAAAGGATTTTTTTCTTTTGTATTTTTGTGGTACTGACGACTAAACTCAGGACATTGTGCATAATGAAATGGTACTCTGCCAATGTGATATATCCACTATCTGAGAATTACTTTGTAAAAGAAGCTGTGAATTCTAGCACAGGGACATTTTAATTTGGTGGTCCATTGTGGAAAAAACATTAGCTATTTAGAATTCATTTTACTTTTAAATTTCCCCAGCTTGTCATAAAGCTTAGTTCTTTTTTTTGTCTTTATCCCTGTGATTTCCAAGGTGGAGTTCAAAGAGAGAGTGGTAAGGACAAAGTGATATCTATGATAGGAAATGCAAAGAAGTCGGTTTTCTTTGTTTCCCAGACTGTTCCAAGAGTAATATACAGTCCTTCTGTACTTAAACTCAAGGAAAATTGCTTAATTACTGTATACTTAGTATTTTTTGGAGCAGAAACTTTTGAATGGCTGTCAGAAAGTAACTTGAACATGTATTATATAGGTTGGAAGGTGGAAAATTTCTATATCTTTGGATCAAAAACAAAGTTAAAATGTTTTAGAAAATAATATATGTTTTAAAAGATTAAATGTAAATGTATGTATATGTGTGCTTGTGTGTGTGTGTCTATGTGGGGATATATGCATATGAACATAAAAGCCTATGGAAGACAGTGGGCATCAATCCCCTGGAGCTGGAGTTAGAGTTGGTAGCATCTTAGGTTCTAGGAACCAAACGCAGGTTCTCTACAAAAGATACATATGCTCTGAACTGTTGTTCCATCTCTCTAGTTTCAGAAAACATTTTAAGTGAGATATTATTCTAGCTAAGCTGTACACACACAGATATTCAAATGCACTAAATATCAATATTTTGTCAAATAAGATCTCAGGAATAATGGAACCCACAAATGCTACATAGACTGTATCTGTTTCTACATTTTTGAGCTCAATGCTAATTCTGTAGCTGCTATTAGCCTTGGACTTATCTTTTTTCTGCCTGTGCCTCCCAAGTACTGAATCTACATGTATCTGACATCATATCAGACACGTCCCTACATTTGATTCCATTTTGTACAAAACGATTTTGCTGAGAAAGGGATATGATTTGTAAAGTGTCAGACAAATGCAGCTCATGTTTCATATTTTACTGATTCTACCCTGTACTTAACATAGTCACCCTTTTTTGATGACTGAATCTCCAAGTTTAATACTCAGAATGTGCATGTGTCATATTTTCTATAGCTCTTATTAACAAAAAATACACAATTCTTATCCAATTTCATATTTGAGAGATCTAGCTGTAGAGTTGGTGGTGAATCTACATAACTCATTAGCTTAGCTGAATGCATAAACAGGTATTTAATCAATGAACAGGTTGCATATTTTAATAGAACAGGCTCAATGACTGTGATAATTAAAGATACATATTAAACGAATTCATCAAATTTATGTTCCCAATTTATTCTAAAGGTCAGGTTTGTACTATCTAAGCAGCAAGTTTTGAAAAATAGATATTGTTGAACTTTAAAAGAGATAGTTATCAGAATGCTTTACAGTTTTTGTTATTTTCCCAACCCCCAACTAGAATGGTTTCCAAATATTAAAGACTTTCTTATTTTAAAATTGAAAATTTGTTTACCAGATGGGCTGTAGAACATTCCCTAAATCTATCTAGTCATGAATTTGACAAGCATAGCATCTGGAGGCCTTCTAGAAGAACATGATTGACAAGGAGTCAAGGAAATAGACTTTTAGATTTATACTGTTGCATAGACCGACCATGGTTCATTGATTTCTTACCAATAGGGTCATTTGGATGATTTCCAAATATTGTTTTCACTATATATGTTGGTTAAATGAATATTCATAGTATTACCTAAAATATCTGAAGTTGATTGCCTTAAAGAAACCTACCTTTTAGTTCTGATATATAATTCAACAGATTTAGTAAATACTTTTATGTGTCATGAACCATTTTATTTATTGGAACTGAGTATCCTCCCTGTCTTCTATAGCTTTATTATTTACTGACTAATGCTGAAAGTTCACTGAGTAGCAGTTATAATGTGCAATGATAAGCAATACAGTAACCTATGAGTATAGGAAGGGAAGGGGAAAGAAAATGCACTTCAAAGGGATGGAAAAAATGTAGAATTTGAGTGAACCTTGGAGGCTGAAAGTGGAGAGCTGTTGATAAAAAGCATTCTATGTAGACAGGAAAGGGTGTACCATTGCAGTTAGGTGTCTTCCTATTTTTAGAAAAAAAAACTATCATACCTACTGAAATAAGAATATAAACTTTTATCAAGGCTAAGTATTGTATATTGAGGGGCACTTTTATTTCTTTTCTGGTACTTTTTATAAAACTAACCTGTCTGATTTCAAAAATTAAATTTGACATTCTGTTTGCTGGATGGTGTTTGAGAGGGCACTGCTGCCTGTAGTGTATGATTGGATGGCATCAGCTCAAACTGGGAGCCAGGCCTCAGCCATGAAGGCAAGAGCAGAATAAATGAAACAGATGTTTTACTGACTTCAGATCTGCTCCGTGCAGAAGGGAGATGTTGTTTGCTTCAAATTATTTAAGTACCAGCGTTTGTCACTCCTGTAATTCACTTACCACCACCCGATATGCAATTACTTTAACTGCAAGCCGCTTACGTCTTCGTCACTTCTACAGTCTAAAAATATGTCTGCTTTTATTTGAAGAGCCAAGATTGAAACTGTCACTTGGGACCATTCCAAACTTTGCTAATTGTGCACTTCAAGTAAGGGGATATTTGAATTAATTTTCATCTTGTATTTAAAAAAAATGATCACTCATGTTAGGTTTTTCAATTTTAATTACCATTTTTACTGTATTTTTTTAAAGAAGAAGAATTGAGAATTAGCCTCAAAGCCCTTATAGCTTTTTTTACTACTGGTCATTTACTTAGAATTTTAACTTAAAGAATGCATTTATTCTTGATGTCCGTGGATTTGATTAATTTCCATTTGTAATGCAATGCTATTGATCCTGCATTGCATTGCTTGCCCTATCATTAGGCAACATAGTCATTCAAATTGTTCTATTTTTAAATAAGAAATATGGTTTTAAGAGAGTGATTTACTCAATTAATGACTGAGTGTGTAACTTCTAGAAAAATTTATTCACCTAAGAACTATGCAATAGCTCTTTAAGGCTGAGTTAAGTGATTGGTACTTGCGTATAGACATAATTGAATGAATTTCATTAAAATAGATACATATAAGGATGGAATACTAAAATAGAGTATAGAAAAGCATATATTTACTGAAATAGAAGAAAGGAATGAAGTTGGGCAGATCTCATCCGAAAATTTTGGAAGAATGCTTTATGTTCACTTGAGAGTGGTATGCATGGATTCACTTATTTTTTTTATTATTGTTGTTTTGAATAAATGTTTCATTATATAGCCCTGGATGTCCTGAAATTCATTGTGTATAGGGTTGAACACACACATCATATATAAGGTTGGAGCACCCAGTACCTAGCGTGGTTTTGATAACTCAGATGAAAGGACTATTCTTTGCAGTGTTGGGCGCTTTTCCTTCATAACTAGATTGTGGCATGTGCCTTCTCTGCTGTTCATATCACTAACTATCTCTGTTCTCTCTGAAACTGATGGTTGGCATGCATATTCATCCCCTTTAGTGGAAGGTCCCATGGCTGACTGAGGAACGTTTAACAGTGCAGAGGCTAAAGAATACAAACACCAGTTCAATATCTGACTTCATCTGCCATTTATCGTCTTTCAGTTCCTACAACACTTGTGCTACTTTCTACTTTAATGGAGCTTTGCAATCTTTCTGTTACGTTTGGTCTCCATGGTCGTTTGCCATGCCATCTCTTTCCTCTCCTCCAGATTGTACACTTAAGAAAACTCTTCCCTGATGCCAGAAGGATAAAGTTCACTTTCTGTGACCTAGACGACTGAGATCTTTTTCTTTGTATTTGGACCATAATACCTGTAATATTACTGGACAAAACCCTCCTCAGATCCTGATACAGAAATAAGATCAGCTTTAACCTAATTATGCTGGTATTAGATGTCTTTTTAACCTCTCTTTTTCTTAAAACTCTTAAGAGACAATAAAAACAACAAGTAACTCTTATTCTAGACATAAGAATTAAAATTGTTTTTGTGTCTTCCTCCATGGTACAAAACTTGGCAAAGGGCAGACTGACCCCCAAATGTAATAAAATATTTTTTGATGAATACATTAGTTTATATTAATGTGACCTGTGAAATTAAAACTCTAGTAATGATTTGATGATATTTTATGTGAACTACTCTAAATTGTGGCAAAATCCCAACACTTTGTAACCTCATTAGCCATACAAATTTAAAAAAACAATGGGATAATATTTTACACTTATTAAATTAACAAATTTAAACCATAACACCAAATACAAGTATTTTTTAAAAGCTACATACTCGTATACTGCTGGTGGTTGTACAAATTGGCATAGCCCATTTAGAAAGCAATATAGCAAAGTGTACCAAGAGTTATAAAAATGAACCACCAGTCCCACTCTTGTGGATTTATCCTAAGGAAATAATTGAAGAGAAAGGAAAGCCATATCCACAAAGATGTTCACTGAAGCATTATCTATAACAGCAGCTATGCTGACAATAATGGAGAATACCCAGCCCTTGTGAACAGGTTAAGTACATTCTAGTGCATCAACCTAATAGAACCATTGGCTTCCTATCAAAACACACTTTCTACAAAACCAGTTGGCCATAAAAGTGTAGGGGATGTCTCGTATACTTCAAGAAATAGTGAAGAAGGGAAAAGAAAAAGAGTTGCTCTGCACTGAAATAGCATCTCAGCACCCAAGGGAAACGCAAAGACACAGCCATTTACAAACCAAGAAAAGTGACATTGAAAGGAACCATCACTGCCAACATCTTTAGCTCAGAATTGCAACCTTCAAACTCAAGAACAATGGCAATAGGTTTTTGATCCTACTGCATGTACTGGCTTTGTGGGAGCCTAGGCAGTTTGGATGCTCACCTTACTAGACCTGGTCGGAGTGGGTGGTCCTTGGTCTTCCCACAGGGCAGGGAACCCTGATTGCTCTTCACGCTGAGGAGGGGAGGAGGGACTTAATTAGGGGAGGGGGAGGGAAATGGGAGGCGTTGGCGGGGAAGAGACAGAAATCTTTAATAAATAAATAAATTTAAAAAACTTAAAAAAATAACAAAAATATTTTAAAATAAAGAAAATACAGCTTCGCTCCTTAAGCAGTCTAACATGTGCTCTTTTGTTATAGGAGCCCCAGCAAACAACTAAAGGCCAAGTTCAGGTGGTGAGAGCACTATTGTAGGAAGAGCATTATGTGGTCATAGAACATATTCACAAACATGGCTCAGGGATAAAAAAGACAATGTGCAAAAGCAAAAAGAAAAATGCATTTTAAAGCGATAAGGTTGATTCCTTTATTGTCTGAAATCCTGTGACAGCTAAAAACTTAGCTGATAGAAAACCCATCATCAATGTAAGCTGTGTTGAAATGCCATTTCAGTGAGGACATGAGTATTACTTAACTAGCTCTCTAAATCAAAGAGAAAAATCTGTGTCTTAGGTTTTATTACTGAAATACATATGACAAACAGATCTGGTCACAGAAAACTACAAATTTCAGTAAATGTATCCTTTCTCCCCTGCCTTGCATAAGCTTAACAGCTTTATACCTGGTATATTTGTTGTCATTACTAACGTAGCTAGTTGTTAGTGCTGATCTATTGAATTATAAAAAAACAAAACAAAAAAAAAACATGGTGAATTAACTGGGGACTTTGTGCTTAATAGCTTTTTTTCCCTGGAGAATGAATCTTTCAAAGCTGGAAACAGTTGAAAATTCATACTGTGCCATCACAGCTCCACAGCTGGGCCCCTATCCCGGCTGTGTAATACTTTCATCCATCCTAGGAGTGTCATGCCTGGCTCTCTAATTCTCTAAACTTTGTTTTCCAGCATCTGAAGTCTCCATTTTCTCTACCTGTAGATTCAGCCATTTCAAACCAAATCTGACTTTAATCAGAGAAAGGTAAATAGCCCTGGGATACTTAGGCAAACCAGATCATTATGATTCTACATCTAAGTTGGTGTCACAGCCCACTCTCATAATTACCTCTTTGTTTATTTGTAATGAGAACAATATATTAATCATGAATCAAATATTCTAACACTCTCAGAGATCCTTGTTCAGTCAATAGTGTTGAATGTCCCATCTAAAATATGATACTTCTACAAGCAACAATCACATATGATCCAGTCTTCCCAAGTCTAAAATTAACCCAGACACACTCCAACTGTCATCACTGAATCTATCTCTACTTGAAAATTTTAAATTACTCTTACTTTTAAATCCAAATTGCTTTATGGCAGCTTCTTTGGTTTTCTGGAACCTGACTCCTGTCAGCTTGTGTGCTTTCTTTTATTACTGTTTCCTCTTGGTCCAGTAATGCTTAATTGCAGGAAGTTTTCTGGACCAACTATACTGCTACAAAGCTTTATACTTATGCACATTCAAGTTTCATGAACGCCTACAATCCAAATGCTGCTCAAATGGCCCATGATAAGCCTATTGGGCCTTTCTTACTGTACATCCTCACCAATACACATTCACACAGTCCCCAGAGTTAATCTCTCTCTCTGTCTGTCTCTCTCTCTCCTCTCTCCTCTCTCCTCTCTCCTCTCTCCTTTTTCTGTATCTGATTTTTGTTATTGCATTTATCTAAAGTTCTATGTTTCTGTTACTTGGGTCTTTCCAGTCACTTTCCATCTACTAGCTTATGAGTTCTTGGGAAACAATGACTCTTAATAATCATGATTTAAAATTATTCACCACTATCATGGTTCTCAATCTTTGTACTCAAAGTGTTCCACACCCAATAGGTCCTTTATGAACATTGATCAGTACTCAGTTGAACTTGTTAAACTCTCTAAATTCAATTCAAATTCTTCTATGTGCTCATTTACTAACAATCCTTCCTTGTCTTGTTTCCTGATTCCCATGCATACTTCTTTATCATCATAAAATTTATTTACTTTGCCGGGCGGTGGTGGCGCACGCCTTTAATCCCAGCACTCGGGAGGCAGAGGCAGGCGGATCTCTGTGAGTTCGAGACCATCCTGGTCTACAAGAGCTAGTTCCAGGACAGGCTCCAAAACCACAGAGAAACCCTGTCTCAAAAAACCAAAACAAAAAAAATTATTTACTTTACACAGAAAGAATTATTTTTCAAGTCACATATTAAACAGTTTCTCTCTTTGTGCATCTATTGTGATGGCCATTCTCTGAGTACTATTGTAATTAACCAGGGACTTGTAATTTCACCCAACAACACATGTTCCAGTCTTTACCTGTAATAGTTGCTGTCACATAGTAGATACTCAGCAGTTGTTTCTTGAGCTAATATTTGGATATAGGTACAGGCACAATATGTTTTGCAATACTCTTGGAAATTTATTCCATCAAAACCAAAAGAAAAACTAGTTTCTTTTATACTATAAAGGCTGGAAACAGCATATGACCCTGATTTCAAAATACATTGTTTTTTTTTTCCTGTCAGTATTTGTTCAAATGGTTTAAAGAATTCTATTATTTTAATATTGGATGATTCTCATGGTATACGAACCAACAGTGAAGGGGTATAAATATTCTGTCGGATTTGAAAAATGATTTCTCTTAACACATATTTGTGTGCCTTAAATCCAATATGGCATATGGCCTTTAAATCCCATATGATTAACATAGTTTATGTTAATAACTTGCCTAACCAGAAGTGCTTTGGAGTGAAAGGAAAAGGGAGAAAAGGAAGTCATTGAACTAGCTTCTTTGTAACACAACAACATAGGTAATGTAAAGACAGTACAGCTAGCACATGCATTTTCAGTTTGGAAATTAAAAATGGAAACAAAGGAATATAGAATGTAGTTTTATTATCACTCAACTCCAGATTGACACAAAACTCAGGATTCATAGTCAATTCTCATAGCCTTTCCATTTCCATATTTTATTGTTGTTATTGTTGTTGTTACGGTATTTTAGAGATAGGGTCTCACTATGTACCTCTGGCTACCCTGGAACTCCCAGTGTAGATGAGACTGGCCTCTGCCTTCCAAGTGCTGGGATTAAAGGCATGTACCACTATGTTTTGCTTTCCATTCCATATTTTAAATTCCAGATATAAAAAATGGTTCACTTTTTGATTCCTGGGCTCACCCCTAGGTTAATATATATGGCTAGGGAACCATGATCCCACAATATGAACATGACCACTGGTACCTAATAACTTCTACATGCCGAGACCATCCTCTGAGAAGGAAGAATTTTATACTGGGGTTCCACTCTAAGCAAGTGTTTACTATGGAATATGAGTGGTTAAGAGACTAGTCAGTCAGCACTTGGCAAGCAGAAGCAGAAGGATGAAGAGTCAAAGTGCAACATTGGATACCTAAGGAGTTCAAGGCTGGCCTGAACTTCATGAAACACTATCTCAAAAAGGAGTTGTAATGAATGAATGAGTGAATAAATAAGAAAGATTTCTCCAACAGGAAATATTAACAATTAAAAAATGTCTATTTTCTACTTTATAACTTCATCTTATGTCTCAATCTGTCAAATAAGAATTTTGTCTGGTAAGAATTTTGTCAGAAAGTCATTTTTATTGTCTAGGGATTTAGAAACTCAATGTATTTTTGCCACCAAATTGATATTTCTGTATTAACAGCCCTTAAGTTCTTACCATTCACATTTTAATTGCCTTCTTCAGTGTTAATACTACAAAATTTGTGGATACCTAGCTGTAACCTTTGATGAAATGCACATATATAAGCCCAATCACTCTCTTTTCACATTTCAATTGTATATTTGTTTGTTTGGATAATTTTCTCAGCAATCACCTTGGAAAAACTAGGGATATTATATGATTCTGTGGGTGGAATAGCTTTTTTAAAAAATTTACACTAGATCTGAGGACCAATAACAGAGATTGTAAAGTCTACGATGTTATATTTTGATTGCTAAGGCAAATTAAGAAAGATAAACCTTTTCAACAGCCCATTTATTGATTTTGATTTCATTTTTGAGTATTTAATTTTTGCAGTTCTTTATAAATTCTATAAATTAGTGCCTTGTCTGTGTTGCAAGGAGGGCCTGCTAGTTCATCCCAACTGCCCAGCTAGCTTACATCCAAAATAACCACACAATAACTATATTTATTAAAACACTGCTTGGCCATTAATTCTAACTTCTTGTTGGATAACTCTTACGTATTTAACCCATCTCCATTAATCTGTGTATTGCCATGTGGCAGTGGCTTACAGAGATTCTAACCGGCATCCTTCTCTAACTCTGTCCTTCTTCCTACCAGAATTCAGTTCTGTTTTCCCCACCTACCTAAGTTCTGCCCTATCAAAATGTGAAGGCAGTTTCTTTATTCATTAACCAATGAAAGCAACACACAAACAGAAGGATCTCTTACACCATGTTTGAAGTACAGCTGGTAAAGGTATTCTTCCATTCTGTATGCTGTATATCCATTCTGTTTGTAGTTTGCTTTTTTGTGAATAAACCTTTTAATTTCATGGAGTCCTATTTGTAAATTCTTAGAGCTATTTCCTGTGCTATTAAAGTTCTATTCAGGAAGTTCTTATCTACACATATTTCTCAAAGTATATTTTTTGTGTTTGCTTCTAGCAGTTTTGAAAAGAATAACCACAAATGGCAGTATTTTGAAAATAGTTCAAATTAAAGCTACTTTTATATATTATCTCATCCCACTCAAAATGGCTATAGTGAAGAAAACTGATGATAACAGATGCTGATTAGGGTGTGTGAGAAGAAATCCTTATTTAATGCTGGTAGTAATATAAACTAGTACCACTATTATGGAAGTGAGTATGAAGTTTCACAAAAAAATTAAAACAAAAGCTACCATTTGACCTGGCTAGGCTACCTTTGAACAAATGTCAAAAGGACTTTGTAGCCGAACCCAGTGATACTTGAACATCCGTGTTTATTGCTCTATTCACAATATCTATGACTTAGAACCAATCTAAATGCCCATCGATAGATGAACGATAGTTCACACACAATGAAATTTTCCTCAACTCTAAAGAAAAGCCATTTATAGAAATGTTGACGGATATGGCAAGTATTGCCAGGTGACCCATATATACAGATCTTAGCTTTTAATATATGCATGTATGCATATAAATTAGTTTGAGTGTAGATATAGGGTATGAAACTAGAAAGGATACCTAGAAAGGGGGAAGTGGTTTGAGGAAGAGTGTGAAGGACAAAAGAGATGACATAAAAGGAGACTTGGCTCAGGCACCAGGGTAGAAGGAGATAGTGAAGACGGGGAGAGAGGAGAATCAACAAAAATAAATTTTGTTTGAAATGCCATAAATGAGTCTAATACTTCATATTCCAATTTAAAAAGTAAAGAAGCAAAGGAAAAAAGGAAGAAAAATTAAAGCAACCTAGAATTATATGAATTAGATTTTGTTTAATCTGTAAATTATGAAAGATTGAAGCCATTTATTAGTTTTATAGGCATAAGAATTACTTTTAAAAAAGAAACATGGAAAATATATTTCCTTTTTATTACAATATAAGGAACCACATTTACATGAAAACAGGAGTGAGAGGAAACTAAGCAGCATATATTGTATTAGAAAAGAATCTATTTTCAAGAAAAGGAAAAACATAAGAGAGAGATTGTTTAGTCATGAAAGAACATTTTGCTTCTTGTGATAATTACCCAGAATAGGAAGTGAGAGATAAGTAGCACTTTGGATTCTTATGGAATGCTACAGGAAAAGAAAAGAAAAAAGGATGTTTGGATGATCGTACACTGAATTCAAACAGAGGACCAGGTGACCTGTCCGACTATTTCTATCTATTCAATAGTGCTCTCTCTCCATCAGAAGTATCAGAAAAAGCCTTTGCTGGTTTCAAAACCTTTTAGGCTATTTTTCCATTTTGTACCTTATATGTATCTGTAGTCAAATGATTATAAATTTAATAAATAATGCTTACATTCATTTATTTGTATAATCCATAAAAATAGGAGTATTTTCCAAATCTGTTTTTATGTCATTGGTTTGGCTTAACTACTTTGAAGTTTGAACTAATCAAAACATTTTTATAGGTTTCTATGTTAGTGGTGGCAATAATTATTAATAGCAAAGAGAAATTACAAAGTAGAGATACTGATTTTATAATAAATTGGAGTTATTCAAAGAAACTCAGAGTCCACAAAGCCCTCTCTCTACCTCCCCACAGTTATCAAAAAGAAAGTCTGAATGTAATGAAATTCACATTACCCTTTGCTGGATAACAGAAATATAACTGTATACAAGACTTGGGTTTTAGTTTTATTGCAACTCACCCAAACCAACCAACCAATCAATCAAATGCAAAATAAATGAAGACCAAATTATTGAGGAAGAAATTAAATCTTTTAAAAGATTTTATCAACATCAGGAAACAATTCACTTGGACTCTGAGATACTATTTTGATAGTGTTTGAGAGAGATGTTTCCCCCTTTTATTGAAAATCAATTTTTTTCTCATATAACATACTGGGATTACTCCCAGTCACACCTACCCTGCCTCTGGATCCACTCCCTTTCTGTCTCTCATTAGAAAAGAACAGGCTTAAATGAGATGTCAACAAAATAGAACAAAATAAAATATAACAAACAATAAACAACAATAAAAAGATCACATCGAAGTTGGACAAGCAAGGCAAATCAAGAGAAGGAAAGAAGCCCCAAGATGAGGCCCAAGAATCAGAGACCCACTTGTTCTCACACTCAGGAGTCCCTGTAAAAAGACTAATCTGAAAATTATAATACATAGTCATAGGACCCAGTGCAGACCTCTGCAGGTCCTGTGCTTGCCTCTTCAGTCTCTGTGAGTTCATGTGGCCTTTGCTCAGTTGACTTAGATGACATGGTTTTGCTGGTGTCCTTTATCCCCTCTAGTTCTTACACTTTTTCTGCCTCTTTTTTCTATGTGTTCCTTGAACTCTTAGCAGAGGGATTTGATGGAGACGTGTCATTTAGAGTTGTGTGTTACATGGTCTCTCTATGTGTAATGTCTGGCTGTGGTTCTCTGTATTTGTTTCCATCTGCTGCAGGAGGAAGCTTCTCTGATGATGCTGAATAAAGCCCTGATCTATGAGCAGAGCAGAGTATCATTGGGAGTCATTTTATCAATACTTTCTTAAAGACTGGTAGTATTTGATTTTATCTTAGGTTTCTGAGTCATCTAGTCTCTGGTTCTTGGCCACCCAAACAGTGTCAGGTGTGCATTCCATCTCATGGAGTGGGCCTTAAGTCAAATCAGACAATGGTTAATTACTCTCACAAGCGTTGTGCCACCATTATGATGTGGGAGTGTCATATATCAATCTGTTGATTTCATTGGTTAAGCAATAAAGAAACTGCTTGGCCCTCATAGGTTAAAACATAGGTGGGTGGAGTAAACAGAACAGAATGCTGGGAGGAAGAGGAAGTGAGCTCAGACTCAACAGCTCTGCTCTCTGGAGGAGAGACGCCATGCTCCTCTCTCCCAGGCAGATGCACGCGATGAAGCAAGCCGCCAGGTTAGACATGCTGAATCTTTCCGGTAAGACCGGTGCTCACAGCTTATTAGAGATGGGTTGATCGGGATATCAGAATTAGCCAGTAAGGGCTAGAGCTAAAGGGCCAAGCAGTGATTAAATGAACACAATGTCCGTGTAATTATTTCGGGGCATAAGCTAGCCAGGTGGCGGGGGTGCTGGGGACGCAGCCCCACCGCTCATATTACTACACCATTACCCTAGCATAATTTTCAGGCAGAGCAGAATTGTTGGTCAAAGATTTTTGTGGCTGAGTTGGTGTTTATGATTCTCTTTTGGAAACCTGCAGGGTACCTTCCTACACCAAAGACCATAGAACTAAGGGTGAAGAGTCTATATAAGCACCAGGTAAACCTCCCTATATCCAATGAGCTGTGTGGGTATAGAGTTCAGCAATGGGCCCTTGCTCTCAGTCTTTGGAGAGCTACCAAAAGTCTTGGTTATTTGGGAATTTCCATAGGACCCCCTTTGGCCCACAGCTCAATGGGATGTAACCCAGTACCAGTACTGGAAGTGTTGTTTGGTCACAAGAGATGACTACTTGAGATTCCATCTCAGTTGTGGGAGCTTATTTATGGTATGGCCCTTGGTACACATCAAAGAAGATGGAAGTGATAGCTCCTAGCAAAATAAGTCTCAAAGCAAGTGCCTAAAAGGCTTTTGGAAAGATAATGCTTAGCATGGCTTGGTTCCAGTGTGGAGTCTTAGTGTGGTTTCTTTACACAGAATTTTGAGAAAGTAAAATGCACAATGTTTTTATTGGATCACAAACAAAACATAATTTGTAGGATTAGGGTATATATAAAACAAGGATTTATCTGTTTTTCAGAGGCAATGACTTCATTCATTCGTTAACCAATAAGTACCCACTTTTGCCATGCAGAATGCTACTTAAGAACTAGAGATTCAGTTATGATGCAGATAACATTCCTCTCCTAGAAAATCTCACATCCTAGGTGATGGGGTAGGGACTTGCTGGTTATGGTGACTAATTAGGTATTCTCCAAGAATAGGCAGAGCAAAACAAAAAGAAATAGAAATCTAAATACTTGCTCTTTGCTATGCTCCATGACACAATCTGCCTGTGTTAGAATAAGTAAGACATACTGAAGGCATTTAAATTTTTTGAATGTTCAATTCTTTCTGTTTAATCTAAAATTATAGTTTGCATTGCACCATTGCCACAAAAGGCAAATTCTTCACACTTCTTTTGCAGTAGGTAATTTCCTACATGAATAAGATGGTGTCAAATGGAAAACATTTGTTCATTCAAAAGAATTACTTGTTAATGCCTGAAGGAGAATTCAAGAAAGAATTTGCCAGACAGATTTTTGGGAAATACTCCATGGAGACCCATTGAGCTGTCCTTGCCAAGGCGAAGGACAGGTAATTTGCTGTGACTAATTGAAAAACATAAAGAACATTAATATGAAAAATGAAAGCATAATCCATGGTATAGCAGGCAGTGAAACTGTTCGCATAATTGATTATTCTTCAAGATGTCATGTTCTTTTCTTCATTGTAAGAATCTCTTTTCCACCTCCAGTATGTTTTAAAAGCCTGATAAAGTGGTATCCCTGGAAAGGTCACAGACACAGCTACTTCTGTTCCATGGGTCCAAGGAATTATGTTCGAATGCTCCTAATTTAGAAAAAGAAGCAGTGAATGAAATACCTAGAGACTTTGGTGATAGCATTATAGTTCCCTTCTGAACATCTTGAGACATAATATTAAAGAAAAATTATATTAATGGCATTTGATTTGCCAATTAGATATAAGCTCCCAGGGAACTTGAAATTCAGTTTTAGCTCCATTGAACACTAGCTCTATAAACTTGGACAAGTCACTAAGCTGTATGTGGTGCTCAATTTCTTCATCTTTAAAGTGGGATAATAGCATCCCTTTACTTTGCAAGGTTGTAAAAACCAAATCAAAGCACTGTTGAAAGATTGTGAAGACAAAAGATAAGTGAATTATTAGGATAATTCAGAATAACATCTTTGTTATTGAGTTATGACATAGCATCTTATAAAATAAATGGTTTTGTGTACATTTCTATTTTTGAAGGTCAAGGTAGAATGCACTTTACAATGTGGAAGGCTTTAGTCTTCTGAAGATAGGCAGTCCCGTGGAAATGCTGAGTCTCATCTGGAATCCTCTGAAATTTTCAGACCCCTGAACCCTATGACTTTAGGTGACAAGACATAGAAATTCACACAGGGAAAAACTGGGAAGACATGGTGACAGAACAAAGCTAGCTGTCTTTTTGTCAATATGTTGTGGAGTGTAACAACATCTTAGTAACTATCTGGTGCCTTGATGTTAGCCTTGACAACAGTAGAGAGACAAGAAGCTTGAAAATCCATAAGATTTCATTGTGATCTGGTAGGATTTTCAGGAAAACCTAATTCTAGATCCTGGTTCTGCTGTGAAATCCAGAGTTACTTAAACAATCCAAGTCTGGCTTTCTGTATCACTTAACTGTGTGGTGATAGTATGTAGCTTGTTCTGAACTTTTCATCTTCTTTAAAGATAGAGTTATGTGTAGAGTATGAGCCAGTTGGTTACTGAAAACATTAACTATTTTGAATTGGGTGTCTGCAGCAGCTGGGAGGAAAGAGGCAATTGGGAGCTGTTTTATATGAGAGCCAGCAGAGACCCTGTGGAAATGGGGTGATCAACACTGACTTGCAGCCTCCAGAGTCAAGTTCCACAGTCACATAGCTCATGCTCACAGGAACTAAAAGGCTGGGTACTGCTCCTCTTCTTGCTAGCTTGACTTGAGAGAGTCACCAGGCACTGTACAGAATC
Source organism: Microtus ochrogaster (assembly GCF_000317375.1). NCBI lineage: Eukaryota > Metazoa > Chordata > Mammalia > Rodentia > Cricetidae > Microtus > Microtus ochrogaster. Next base: position 17,578,089 of record NC_022026.1, read on the forward strand.
ATTCCCATGCCACTAACTGACTGTGCAGACTTAGGCACTCAGCATCCCTCTCCGGAAGACTGTTTCGTCTAGAGTAAAAACCAGGGATTGAACTAGCTGATCTCTGAGGGTTCTTCAGCTTTGACATGTTTATTATTTTTATTTGACATTTTTTTATATTCTCAAGTTCTGTCATTCTAACTCTGCCTTACCAATGAAATGCTGCTGACATAGATTCTGTGTGTGTGTGTGTGTGTGTGTGTGTGTGTGTTTTAAATGTTGATTTGCAGTCTCTGGAACTCCTTTGCCTTGTTTATTTCCTGTTCAGAGCTGCCTTGCTGCTGCTGTAAGTTTAAAATGCTATACCTCCTGCATAATTTCCCTGTTTACAATGTTGCTATTCTCCCTGGATGGTGTCATGTTTGAAAGGTGAAGCAGAGACTATTCAGTGCAGGAACGGAGCTCCAGATTCATCCCTTTCTGTCACGAAAGCAATGAATCTCTCAGCTTCCCCGTCCTCTGCCCTTCTTCCACTTTGTTTCCTTGCTGCATTTGGGTTTTATGATTACATCTGCAATAGCAGGCACAGATGTTTCTCTCACTCAATTGTATGGTTAACAGTGAAATGGATTTTGGGAGCAGATGCTCGCATGTGGGTGCTATCCTTTTCTCTCCTGACACATCTTCTACGCAAACAGCAGATTGTGTGTCTGATGTGTTTTGAGCTTAGCAAGAGAAGAATTCAAGCTGAATAACACTGGGCTGATTTTCAAGCCTCTGAAAAAAGATAATGCGGGCACTGAACTTGACAAACCCTTCCTAGCACCCCTGCAGCTCTGTTGCAGACCTGAACCACCCGCTTTAGCCGTCTCTATTTAAGTGAGCTGTGAGGAGGCATTTATCCTTTGAAGAGCCCTCGTAGGAAAGGAAAATATCATAAGATCAAATTTAAAAAGAGCTCCACTCAACTGCTGTGTCACTTTGGGTTCTGCAACCTGAGGCATGTAATTTAGCCTTGGATTCTATATCTGTGAGATTAAAGTGAGAATATAAAACTGTTAAAGATTTTTGGGATGATTGCAAAATAGCCAAGGTCCCTGTGTAAGTCTAATCTATGCCCTACAAGAGGCATATATAGCTAATTGGACCCGCCAGGCTAGAAATTCACATGCACAATGACTGAGAAGCTTCCAGGGAAGGAACTGGACTTGTACAAGGACAAAGTTCATGGGTTTAGCACAGTACTTTTCATTTTAGAACTGTTAAAAATTTGGACCAGGTAATTTTTAGGGGTAGCTGTTCTATGTTTTGTAGGATGCTTAGCAGCAGCCTCGGCCTCAGCCCACTAGATGGCAGTAGTGCACCCTCGAGGTGAAGAGAACTGCAAATGCCTCCAGGTACTGCCAAAAGTGCTTTGGGGAGAAGGGGTTAAGAATGACCTTTGAAAATTGGAATCAGGGGTACTAATCTTTGTCTTTAAATTTCGTTAATTACCAAAAGCTCTGCAATGGGTGATTCTTTTTCACTTTTGTTAAATCTGTAAAATGGGAGCTTTAGGTACCTGTAGGGAGAATTGTTGAGAGAATTAACATGGGCGTCCAAACTTTGGAACACACACATTCCCTACCACCCCCAGGCCTTTGTCTATACTTTCAACCTTGTCTCAGATATACTCTTTCCCTCACTTTACAACCTCTGTTTAACTAAGTTCTGGGATCTTCATTCAAGAGTCATTTTTTAAGGAACTCAGCTTTGACTGTACAGACTGAGAATCCAAGGCTTATCTCAGTGAATATGTACTGGTGTGGATCATTTTATTTTACTCCCATGCTCCCATGCCAATTCACCCTTCTGTTTTGAGACCAAAATGTAGCCAGTCCATAGAAAATTGTTGTCAAAATATCATATCCTCTTGGGAATTAAAACAACAAAGGGGAAATTTTTAAAATCCCTTTAAGTTTGATATTCATATTCAAAGACTTTTGCAATCATATACAAATATCTCTCTGATAAACCACAAGGTTTTAAAAAGATATGTTCAGTTCTTCTTAGGTATCCATGTTGATAAGATTTCAAGGATGTAGCCTATCTGAGATTTCTAGAAGATACAATCTCACAGAAAACTTCTTATTTCTTGGCCTCTTCAAATCTCTCTGGCACCTCTTCTGCAATGATCCCCGAGCCTTAGGGACAGGCGTTATGTTGTAGATTCATTCATTGAGACTGGAACTGTTATCTGTAGTTTGATGAGCTGTGGTTTTCTGTAATGACCTCTATACCAATGACCGTGTTAACACGGAAGGGGAAAGCTTGTGGACCTCAACCCTAGACAAACAATTATAGGCAATAATAGAATGCCGAGAGAGGGAGAAATGGCCTTTTCCATAGAAGAGCCCCCTAGTTGGCTATCCAATACCAAGTATCCATCCCTGAGATATGAGATCAAATACATACAGGTCACTTTTTATAGACTGAGAAGGTTATTTTAATATATATGTTAACCAATAATGCAATTATATTATGATTTCAAAAATAAAAAATTGTACATAAAAAGTATACTCACTGTTTTACAGGCTCTTTTTAAAAAAAATATTTTATTTATTATGTATAGTGTTCTGCCTGCATGTACACCTGCAGGCCAGAAGGGGGAACCAGATCTCATAGATGGTTGTGAGCCGTCATGTGGTTGCTGGGACTTGAACTCAGGACCTCTGGAAAAGCAGTCAGTGCTCTTAACCTCTGAGCCACTTCTCCAGCCCTGTTTTATAGGCTCTTAAACTACCAGTCACTTCAAATGTCCAACTAAGCATGACTATTTCTGATCTGACAATCTTGCATTGAATATTTCTTCAACTACTTACAATGACCAGTTCCAATGGTTTCCACTGCCATTTCTATGGAGAGCATAGAAATGCTATGGAGAGCATGCTCCCTGGAAACTCTTGCTGAGATCAATGCACTAGAGACATGTTCCTAAAGAAGCAGCACTTCAGGAGAATTTTGGGGCGGTCATCCCTCTCTTCAGTATCAAAATAACAGTACCAGAATGATCCATATTTTGCAGGCTCTATAGTGAACATCCATCTACTAAGAAGGATTTATTTCTAGAGCTCTAGTTGCTTTTGACCCAGAATTAAATCTGCTGCCATGTCCCCTCCATGGCATCATTTTCTGCCATTTTCCACTAATTATGCTTTAAAAATCACTAATATATTTTGTCTCTATTCAAGTGTTTTAAAACCTTTCAGATTTTTTTCTACTAAACTATTACTCCCATATTTTATGCCTGTGCCCTATACATTTTTTTTTTTTTT
>NC_022026.1:17581896-17591456 GCF_000317375.1 Microtus ochrogaster
TTATCTTCACAATATATATAACTACTTAACTTAGAACATTTGTTTTGTTATCTTTTGCTACTTAGTAGACTATAAGCTCATAATACTCCTTTTATTCTTCTGTAAATATCGTTCATGCCTGGATAGTACATGTCAGCAGTGATAATCAATGCCGTTTGTGTTGGTAAGTGTGTATCTGTGTGAACGTGCGAGAGCATCCATTGGAAACTGTGAGTGAACGTGTCTGAAATTGTATAGGTAAGAATGCATGAAAAACTTCCTTCCTTCTTTCCTCCCTCCCTCTTCCCCTCCCTTCCTCCTTCTCTCTCTCTCTCTCTCTCTCTCTCCCCTCTGTGTGTGTGTGTGTATGTGATATGAGAGGTTTCATGTTAGAAAGCATGTGAAATAATTTGCTATGAATAAATGTGTTGGAAGGTGGGAATGCATGAGAATAAATATGTTACATTGAACCTTTAGATGAAATTCCATTACACCTGTGGTCTGTAAGTTGCTTTGAAATGCCCAAAGGCAGTATTTTGACACAGGAAAGAGTACAACCAGGAAACTTTTGTGGCTGGTGGAACATGAGAACACATGAACATGAGACTTAAGACTTTTTCCATAGAAGCCTAAATGGCAGGTTGATTTGAACTCTGAACTTTATTCTGTGTGGATTAGAGAATGTAAATGAACTCCGAGGGGCCTTTCTTTTCTTTTTAGTGTTATGAGACAATGTCTTGCTCTGTACTCTGGCTGTTTTGACACTTGCTACATTGTCCAGGCTAGATGTGAACTTGTGCAATCCTCCTATCTTAAGAGGTTTGCTAAGAAGGACCTGTCTTATCATGTCTGGCTTTGAGGCCCTGTCCAACACTTGAAATATTTATCATTTTTGCTCCAGTTCTAACATACTAACTCTACAAAGCATCTGTCCTTAATATAATCTTTGATATTAGCTTTGCTTGGTGTATTTATTAGTAAAGACGACATGAGGAAATGTTGCTTAAACTTCTGAAAAATTACTACTATCTGAAGAAGATGCATCGGGTCAATCAAGAAAATTCAGAGGTATTCCTTGGATTTAGTTTTTCTTCCATAGCAGTTCTGGCTTAGGATATTAGGACATCTCATATGCTTGCATCTTAGAAACTCTAGTTAGTTCATCAAATGCTCACTTGTGCTTCACTAAACCCAACTTCTAACTATAAAAACATTTCCTCCTTAATAGGAATTCAATTAGTCCATTCACACAATAAATAATTATTAAACAATAAAACAATGAATGAACTTCTATTTAATTCTCATAAGGTACTTGGCATTCAAGAAAAAAAGTTTTTGTTAATATCATCTATGCTTCAAAATAGCCCTGTCACCATGAGTAAGAAAGATGCATCCCAGAAATACTAAGTATTAATAATATGTGCATATATAAACTGTCAGCCATCACTTGCAATTTAAGCCTCCTATCTACCTATGCATTGCCTGCACCATGTTTACAGCAATCACATGAGAACTCCCTAACATTTTCCATATTGTCTAGCAATTAGATAAGCTTTCATGATTATATATTCTTTCTTACCTTATTAAATTAGTGCAGATTATTTCTGCCTCTCACTCTCAACAGATAATGTCTTGTCTTTACTGGAAATGAAAGAGGAAGAATTAAATGAAACTTTGTATTACTTCACCATCAAATCCACCCATGTTTGAACACATAGTTCCTAATTGAAAACCCACTTGGGTTCTGTATCTCATACTTTTTTCCTTATCAAGGATATGCATGCATTTCCATTTATTAGTGTCTTTTTCAATTTCCTTCATCGATGTTTTGTGGTTTTCAATATATGGATTAGTTATTTTCTTGGCTAAATTTATTCCTACTTATTTTATATATTATAGTATTGAAAGTGGGATAAATTTCTTAAGTATCTAGGTAGTTCATTCACTATGTATAGAAATACATTTAGTTGGTATTGTGTGTGTTTATTATGGAGTTTCATTGAATTCATTTATTAGTTTTAATTTTTATATATGATATCTCTGGTGTTTGTTTTATATAAGATCATGCAATTTATAAATAGGTACTCAAAATGGCTAGTATTAGGAAGATGAAGGATAGTAAATGTTGTATGTAGATGATATTACAGAAGAAACAACTCTTGAAAATTATTGAGCATCTGCAGGGTGTAATGCCAGTCCAAGCAGTAACAAGACCCACTTGGATCATGACTGTAGTTGCCTCTAAGTAGCCTGAAAATCTGGGCATGGTAAAAGAAAATATATCCCAGAAAAATGCTTTCCTAGGTTACCCTTTTGTGCAAACTGACCCTAACAAACTTTCTTTTCAAGGGATGACTTTCAAATCACTATTACCAGTAATTCATTTATATTTTCAATCCATCAAGGATTTTCTACACTTCCTGAGGGCCAAAGGATTCCAGATCCAATCATCTTAAAACATATCAATTGACATCAACACACTGAACACATAAGCCTGCAGATGACATTTGTGTTCAAGACCATTGTGTTCAAAACATAAAACGGCATGTTATTTTACTTTGAAAGATAGGATGATATATGGCATAAAATGTTCTAAGCACAAAATAAGTAACACTGTATGATCTCTCTTGTAGGTAGATCCCTTAAAATAATTAACTCAAAGGAGAGAGAATAGTGGTGGTTCCCAGGAAGTAGAATGTAGAAGATAATATGGAAATATTTACCAAAAGGTATAACATTTCAACTACTAAGTTCAACTACTAAGTATTAATAAATTTTAGAGGACTAATAGCTATCAAAAACATAGCTATGTTAGGAAGTGAATTCATTATGTTGACTGTAGAATATATATCCAAATATATTACATACTAAATATCTATGATACTGGTAATTAATTCTAGGGTCTAGTGCATATGGCAAAGACTCTACCATTGAGCCACCTAACTGTCTGCAAGTACTCCATTTTCAATTCATTTTTAAGCAAACTTTTGCTCAGTTACTTTTGCTAGTTTTGACTTTGTCATCCCCTTGTTTCATGCTTTTGAATATCTAGGATTACAGAATCATTCTCAGAAATACGTACATAAATTTTGCCAATTATATCTCAATAAAACTAGCCAAATATAAATAGGCATGTGAACTTTTAAATTTGTAAATGAAAGATCACCCCTATTATATCTCTCTAATAATGCTCTCAATTTATATGATGAAAATCCTTCACAATCCTTAATGTAGGAGGTCAAATACTTTCTGATCTCTGCCACCGATCATGACTTCCATCATTTTGCTCATGGAATATCTCAAATTCTCTCATTTTGGCAGGAGCTTTTTTCTAGTCTAGAAATCTCTTCATCTAGATCTTTTTATAGGTGGCTTCTTCTTCCTCCTCTCCTTTTTTTCTCTTCATCTTATTCTTTTTTCCATGCTTCTTTGTAGGTAAAATAACATTCATTTTAGGGCAGTTTAATTAAAACATAATCTGGATTCAAAATATTAAAAAAGCTCTGGGAATGTAAAATTGACCACAGACCTGTTACTCAACATTGTTGACATTTTGATGATTATCTTTTCCAGCTGTCCACAGTTAATATAATAGTCTATAATTATACAAAATGAGTATGTGTAAGTTACTGATGGAATAGAAGTCTCTTAAGTTGCTGATAAAATAAAACAGATGTTGCAGAAAAACATCTTCAAGGTTATTTAGCTATTTACAAAAAATACTGCTAATAGCAAGACTATCTCCTTGTATACAACTAGGTATGAAAGAAACTCCAATGTGTTCTGCTTAAGTATTTATAAAATAGAAAAACTTGTTTAGGCCTTCTGACATGTAAGGACACAGTGAAAAGAAACCATTTAGGAGCCAAGAAATAGGCTCTCACAAGTCTCTAGTTCACCAGCACCTTGATCATAGACTTTTAGCCTTCAGTAATGTGAGAAAAAACTTGATTTTTCCCTTACCTTATTAAAAATATATTTTTTCATGCAGTACATTCTGATCACAGTTTCCCCTCATCCAACACTTTATAGACCCTCCCCACCTCCTCACCCACCAAACCACCCTCTATCTCGTTAGAAAACAAGCTGGTAACTTAAAAACAAATAAACAAATAAGCAAACAGAACAGAGTAGAACAAAACAAAGAAACAGGACAAAAGAACCAAAGAAGAATCACATACAGGTGCAGAGGAATACATATTTGCATACAGAGAAATCCCATAAAACCACAAAATTGGAAGCTATAATATATTAGCAAAAGACCAATAAGGGAAAAAAATGCCCAGACAAAGCATTTTGAGACAAATAACCTTCCAAAATACCAGAGTTCGTTATGAGTTGGCCACGGTGCCTGACCTTAAGTCTATTTCAAATACTCCCTGAGACTCTGTTGGAGAAAATTCAATTTTCTTTGTGAACAGTTGTCAATTGGAGATAACTAGGGACAGGGCTTGTGTCCATGTCTCCTCTAAGTGCTGGAACCCCATCTGACATAGACCTGTGTAGGCCTTGTGCATGCTGCCACAGTCTCTATGAGTTCATATGTACGACAGTCCTGTTGGATCTAAAGGGCCTCTGTGTTCCATGAGTTGTGTAGGTAGTTTCTTCATCTATAGGGCCTTTGCATCATTTTATGGAGATAAAGCAATAGCCTGGGTTATTTAGGGAATCTCATGTGGCCCATTTGATCAATAATTGTATAAAATATAACCCATTCCCGGGACAGGAGTCTTCATTTGTTGATCAAAATTTTTCAGTCGATCTCTCTTTCCTGTTATTTGGCAATTTTTATTCAGATCACCTTCACACACACACACACACACACACACACACACACACACACTGTGATATATACAATATCTAACAGACCTGTGCAGGCCCTGTGTATGTTCTCACAGTTTTGTGAATGTATATGTTCATGAAATAAATGCATTCATATATGCGCGTGCGCGCGTGTGTGTGTGCGTGTGTGTGTGTGTGTGTGTGTGTGTGTGTGTGTGTATGAGCTTCTGCTGTATTATGTTTCCATAAACCCCTCAAATGGCCCTTAGGTTTAGCTATCTCTCCCCATATTCTCTCCTTTCTCACCCTCTTTTTTTCCTTTCCATTTCATCCTTCTATTCCAGTACCCCCATCCTCTCACCCAACTTTAACTATATGTTTTATTTCCTTTTTCTCAAACTCTTCTCAGCGCTCAGATAGAGAGAAGGGATGACACCAAGGAAGCAGTATCTTCCAGACATAGCAGGACTGATACAAATATGAACTCATGGAAACTGTGGCAGCATGCACAGTTTCAAGCAAAAACTGAAAGGGAGAAGTGGATATGAGCTCCCATTTCTAACATCTCCAGTTGACATTCACTTCCAAAGAAGAAGTTAGTTTTCCCCAATGTAATCTCACTTGATGTATTAACCACACTCAAGGGGATAACGTCTTGTCATGTAAGTGTTGATTTATTTGTTGCCGTTCCCAAGTAGTCCTACTTGAGCACTTTGACGTTTTGCTCTTCTATTATGTTTATACAGCTCACTTCATTTCATTCATGCTACTTTTAAATAGCTGAAATCATCTTGTTTGTTTCTCCTATAGCATACCTACTTTGATGCAAAAAAGTTTTATTTCGTATTCACTCATGTTTCTCTAATGATAATATCAACATCTGGTTCACAGTAGAAGGTACTATGTAAATATATGAATTATATGAGTAAAATCTAAAAAACTGGAATCATGAATATTTTTTCTGAAATATGATGGAAAAATCTTTTAGGGTATTGTAGGAAATTATTCACATAATGCACGTGCTCTTATTTACATTATTCACTGTTTTGTATTCTTAGATTTGTTGACTAAATAGTGATATAAAGTCTTACTTGAAACTATTTGAAGACAAACTAAGATGCTAAGATGTATCACAGGTACCTAGGTGAATTTTTTTTACATCTTGTGATTTTCTCTATTAACATAGAATATTTGTTCATTCAGTCACTATCTATTGATGTTTAATTTATACCAGTGGTATTGTAATATAACTGATATATCTGACCCAAAATAACTTATTGAAGATATTGTTTGGATACAACTTGTTTAGCAGTTGAGTTCATCTTATACTTTGTAAGTTGGGCAGTGAGAAAATTGGTAGAAGATCAAAATCATACTACAATGTGGCATGTCATAGATTTTTTTACTCCACATCTAAAGATTTATACATAGGGAGAGAAATAAAAGAATGATTTGGACAAAAGATCTAATAATGGCATAGACTGAACAATTTTTGTCTACTCTGAATTCCATGATCTACTGCTGGGACTTAAAGAAAGTGTGTATGTGAAGTTCACAAAACTATTAAATGTGAAATTGGTTAAATGTGTAATGGTGTAGGATGTCCTTCTGTTTATGTGTTGCTTTCATTGGTTAATGAATAAAGAAACTGCCTTGGTCTTTTGATAGGGCAGAACTTAGGTAAGCGGGAAAGACAGAACTGAATGGTGGGATGAAGAAAGGCAGAGTCAGAGAGAGATGCCATGGATCCACCAAAAACAGATGCTGAGAATTTTACCTGGGAAGCCACTGCCACGTGGTGTTACACAGATTAATAGAAATGGGTTAAATACAGATGTCAGAATTATCCAATAAGAAACTAGAGTTAATGAGCCAAGCAGTGATTTAATTAATACAGTTTTCTGTGTGGTTATTTTGAGGCTAAGCTAGCCAGGCGGCTGGGATGAACAAGCAGCCTGGCTCTCCTTGCAACAGTGCAATTTTCTTTTTTTCAAATGTAATATCATTTGTATGCCTGCTTTTGGGGTAGAAATTTAAAGGTTAGATATTGTGACAGAGATCGACAATTAGATTGTTGTAGTATGATTGAGCATTCTTTGCATATATTACCAAGAGTGGTATAGCTAGGTCGTGTGGTAGATTGATTCCCAGTTTTCTGAGAAACTGCCATATTGATTTCCAAAGTGGTTGCATAAGTTTATATCTTGATTACAAATGAAACTATGCAATTTTAGTGTAATTTTATTAATCTATGCACATGTGATTTCTTTAGCTCTCTCTGTCTTTAGAAATGAACAGCTGTATGGATATATTGTGCCTCCATGTTAAATTTTCTGGAGGGTTATGCTTTATCGCTGCAGGTAGCCACAGAGCACTCCAAAATGTTTCTTCTATACCCTATCTAATCCCATATTGTTCATAATATCTCTCAAAATAGAACCCAAACAATGGATACTGTTTCTATTTATAAATACATTACACCTTAGGGCTTTAATAATGGTCTTCTTAATACTCTTGCAGAGGACTCAGTTCAGTGCCCATCACCAAGTTTTGTTTGCTCACACCACTGCAACTCCAGTTTCAGGGGTATTGATGTTCTCTTCCATGGGCACTGTACTCATTCTAAAACACACTGATACACACACACATAGAGATAACCAAAAATAATGAAGAAGCAGGTTTAAGTAGAAAGAGGGTTGAATGGGTAAGGCATAGGAGGGGATGGGGGAATAACTAACACTAAAGTTATTTGAAGAAACCATATGGGAATATATTTTTAAGTTTTAAAATACTTTAATTGGAATTACCCCATACAAGTGATGATGCTTTCCCCAGAAGTCATTAGTCACCACACACACACACAAAATAAATTCAGTGCCAGATGATGGATTACTTCCCTCAAGTGTTTGGTCATATGTGTTCCAGAGATGCCCACATAAGACACTCTGCTGCCACTGATCTTGGTTTCCCACCAGAACTTGATGGCTAGAACTTTTTGTTGAAGGCTACATGTACTTTGGTCAAAGGATATGGAGAAATCAACTTGGCACCCGCCCAAAGTTTCTTTCCTGATGGTTGACATTTATTGTACCAGAAGGGATTGTGTAAGATTTTGGAGGAGAAAGTCATCAGTAGGTTTGCTCAGCTCTGACCACTGTGGACTGTAATAATGATCACGTTGCAAAATATACACCTGGGTGCTTTGCAGTGCAAATGATTATGGGGGTAATAAACCACCTTTTGATTTGATTTAAGGCCTGTTCCACAGAAGGAACTATGAGGAAATACATACAGAATACCGTAAACCTAACCAATAACTCATATTTGGGGAGCTCAAATGATGTGAGAGTTCCTTCTGTCTATGTGTTGCTTTTATTGGCTAATGAATAAAGAAACTGCCTTGGTCTATTGGTAGGGCAGAGTTAGGTAGGCGGGGAAGATGGAACTGAATGCTGGGAGAAAGAAGCGTGGAGTCAGAAGACACCATGGGGCTGCCACCACCGGAGATAGACATGCTGAAATTTTCCTGGTAGGCCACAATCTTGTGGTGATATACAGATTAATAGAAATTGGTTAAGTTAATATGTAAGAGTTAGCCAATAAGAAGATAGAGCTAATGGGCCAAGCAGTGATTTAATTAATACAGTTTCTGTGTGATTATTTCCAGGCTGATCAGCTGGGAATGAAAAAGCGGCCTTCCTCCTACAACAGTCACAAGTCATAGGGGTGAACCTACAACTATTTGTGTATGTAGTATCATACAAGTATATGGGCAGATCTGGTGAATGTAGTATCATGCAAGAATATGGTCAGACAAATGGATATAGCATCATACAAGTATATGGACAGACCTGGTGAATATAATATGCAAGTATATGGGCAGACAAGTTCAAACATGTCCCAACAGAGTAAGAAATCAGTACTATCCGAGGAAGTTTTATGAGATAGTGCCTCAAAATAAAAGAAGAATACTGGCTGGGGATAATATCCATAAAGAAGCCATGACTTCAAACACCAATCAGTGTTACAACATGAAAAACACACACACGCATACACACACACACACACACACACACGCACACTCTCTCACACACACATACGAAGCATGATTAATAAAAACTCAGACAGATACTGGGGTTCAACCTGAACACCAGAAAACCAAGGCATCCAACTAGTGGCTGTTACCTTGATCTCAGTCCAAAAATGGTGATTTTTGCCTCCAGAAATGCCAGAATGATACAATGTAAATAGAGACTGTTTGTTCATTTCCTGGCAACCCAGACCTGAATAATCCCACAGAAACTATATTAATTACAACACTGTTTGACCAATGTCTCAGGCATATTTCTAGCTAGTGCTTACATCTTAAAGTAACCCATTTCTATTAATCTGTGTATCGCCAAAAGGCCTTGGCCTATAGGTAAGGTTCCAGCATGTCCTCTATCAGCAGCTGCATGGCGTCTCCTTGAATCCACCTACTATATATATATTCCAGCCTGGCTATAGTTTGCCCTGCTACATACCAAGGAAGCTTTATTCATTAACCAATAAAAGCAATACATATGCAGAAAGACATTCCACTTCAAGACTGAAACTGAGAGTTGTTTCCTCCCATTTTATAATCCTCTCTAGTCCTGGGATTAAGGGCATGCACCACTACCTCCTGGTTTCTATGTGAAGGTAGTGTGGCTATTGGGATTAAAGGTGTATGTCACTGCTGCCTGGTCTGTAGCTGTTTTACTTTTCTAATTTTCAGGCAACTTTATTTATTAAAATGCAAGTAAAAAGACACACACACA
>NC_022026.1:17591556-17594347 GCF_000317375.1 Microtus ochrogaster
AGAGAGAGAGAAGACTGAGAGAGAGAAGACTGAGAGAGAAGATGGTGATTTTACATGCTAGTGGAGAATTTGTGTTACCAATGGATTGTAAAATTTTTTTGTGTCTTTGTACTTTCAGTAGTTTTAAAATTTCTGTGATATATACATATAAATTCCATGACCAAAAGAGCAAGAGCATAAATGGCATTAAGTCCAAGACAGAGAATGTAAGGGAAAGTGCTTTCAGACATTGAGAGGAAGGGAGGGTCCATAGTTTGCTTCCAAGGCCTGGCTACTAATTTGCAAAATGTTAACTGTAGTGTTTTTTTTTTTAACATAATGGCAGCTGTCTGGCATCCTGTCGTTATGTTCTAAGTTTCTGTTTGCTATCTTTGCATATCTGTGGAATGTTGGCGGTGCAGCTGTCTTCACTGCAAACTGACCCTGCCAGTGCTACCCACAGAATACATTTGAGACAAACTGTATTTGCAAATTGGCTACCTTGTTAGATATGTAGGGAAAGGAGAATGTTTGTGTTCAGTGCTTCCTAAGAACCTTTTCCTTCTCCTATACATCATTGTTCAAGTTCCCAACCATCAGTCAGCTGCTGATGTAGTTGCAGCTAAAGCTTATGAACCTTTCTTTGCAGGTTTTCTGGTGCTTAACTTAACTGTTTCATACAGGTATAAAGGTGGTTACAACTCTTGTTCTCTGGTGGAATTAAAGAACTTTGCATCTCATGTTTTATAGCTTTCGCCTATTCTTTCTGCAGTGGTTGTCTTTAGAGAATGTTTGCCCCTATTTGCTATTTTCTGTGCCTTGGTCAATCTAAGGCACAGGAGCATCTTGACTCCATGGATGGATTTTCCTTAAGGTTTTGTTAACTGGGACTGATGATTTCTTTCCATTCTGGTTGGAATAGAATGGGATAAATGAAGGTTAAGGAAACAAAGTTGGGTGGTTTATCAAAAGTCCATTAAGTAGAATTTAGGGTTAAAATTACTATCCTTCAGACACATTGTACAAGGATATATCTCTCAAGTTACTTGATTGTATGATAATGAACCAAAATTGCTTTATGTCGTTAAGAGATTTTCTTGAAATGTTAATTCCTCATACAAATAGATTTCTATATGTGGCTATGTGTCCTTGGTTTGAACAAATCAGAAACATCTATCATTTTGACATATGTTTGAGAACATAACACAATATTTTTTCCTTTCTTTACTTCCTAACAGAGATGTTGTTATTGAAAACAAACTGTTGCTTTGACAAAGCCCATAGCCTGTTACTTGGCATTATTTATACAGAGTCTAATAAAACATTATGCTACTAATCAAAGGTGATGGAAACAAAGCATTGTTTTGTCTTCTGGCATTATGGATTATGCTAATGGCCATCTGCCTGTAATTGATATTTCATTCTTCAGTCACAAAAAATAAACATAATCAAGTAAAAAAGAAAGACAATTGTTTTGTTGTGATAGATGCTTATGCAGTTTTCTTTTATTCTCCATTATGTTTTTATAATTTCTTATTTAATTATTCAGAACTCTAATACTTTTATGACACTAAGAATGGTACTGCATTTCAAATGAGGATTTGAAATATTTTAGATGTCCATGGTGATGTCATCCCTAATATCCTTACCCTCTATACCTGGATAGGAACAAGCAAGCCAGTAGCTTTAAGAAATAATGAAGATGTTAGTTTTCCTTTATTTTTCACACATTCTAGAGCTTACTTCACACTCCAGTTTCCTATAACATAGGAATTGTAATGAAAATCTCATCCAGAAAATATACCTTTTCTGGTTACAGTCAAAAATTAATTAGGCCCAAAGTCCCATTGTATTTAGCATTTACAGTACTAAAAGAGAAACTCATTTTAGAATGAATCCGTCTGTAGTCCCTTATTCCTTGACAATAAATGGTTCCATTTTGCACATGTGCTTGGCAGTAAACATGGAAATATGCAGTTCTTGGTGTGTGGATAAAATTCTGCTAAACAACATTAAATATTAGATGGAAAACAGAAGTCAAAGATCTAGTAATTTTCATAGAAGAATTTACAGTGCAGTTGGGAATAATATACAGTCCAAGGGCACTGGTGAACAGGACATCCAGTATCAATTGGTAGAGACTTCACATGCTGGAAAGTAGGGATCAATATTACAGGATTGCTAAAAGAAATTGACCACTATTTTAGAATGTCAATATAGCAAAGAAGACAAGTCTCTCTAGAATTTACAGGCACACAGTAGATATAAGGTTGTGGTTATGGATATTGTATGGTATGGTAACAAAAAGTCATTCATTGATGGCTGGAATAGCATTATTGGTAGTTCATGTATGAATTAAGTATGCTGTGATTCATGTATTAGGTAAAGATTGGTATTTTAGAAGTGCTAAGTGGTAGGGTTGGGTTGCCATCATAGATGGGTAAAAATGTATCTGGATCCATAATTTAAAATTGCTGACACTATACTCATCTGAGTCTTACAAAGACAGAGGAATTATACATGAATGCTACTCATTTGTCTGTGGGTTTTATTTCAGTTCCAAATATGAATTTATAAAGTGTATATTAAATAAAAAAATTCTTCCATGTACACAGAAGATAATTTCTCCTATGTAATTTTTGTTACAACTGTGATAAGGTTTTATTTTATACATTTTGTATACCTAGAATGTTTCGTTTTTAAAGCCAGTCTTTCCCGCAAATCATTCTAATCACTGCATTCTTTTCTATTACTAATTAAATTCTTACTTCATCCAAGCATTTTTATTACTTACATATTTGCCTTCTCTGCT
>NC_022026.1:17594477-17610397 GCF_000317375.1 Microtus ochrogaster
CCTGCCTCTGCCTCCCGAGTGCTGGGATTAAAGGCGTGCGCCACCATCGCCCGGCTAAAATTAATTCTTAATTTGCTTTCACATTTTTTTTCTTTTTCCTTTGCATAGCTTTGCTTTATCCTCCTAATTTTCATACATTGCTCTTTTTAAGGACCTTATTAATGTTCTCTATTGTTTTTCCTTTGAGTAAACCCAACAACTCTCTGAGTGATATTCTTAGTGTATATGCATAATGAACACACTTCTTATTTCTCCCTTTTCTAAAAAAAAAACGACCCAGAAATTTCTTCTACCATGTATATTAAGCTAAAAGTATGCCTGTTTCCAAATTGAAATTCCAGGCCTATTCTTGGCACATTACCCACAGTCACGGTTGAAACAGAAGCCAAATTTTCTCTTTCTTTTACTAAAATATACCCTTGAATTTTTATGTCTCATAGAGTAGAAGTGTTTAGTATTAGCATCCTTCTCTGCTCCATATGATGCTGCCTGTCTGAGACTTCCTATTACCCTTTCTTGATTTTTTTCTTCTGTAATACTTTTGAGCATTCTAAACTCCTATATTTTAATTTATATGACTCTCTTGGTCATGACTCTACATGTTTTTTTTTCTTTTCTAGTGATTGAACTGCCTACAACAATATCTCAGAGATAGCACTACCTAATTAATATTTACTAAAAGTATTATTTAAATAATTGATGTCCCTTGTCACCAAGAAAATACAGAATATTGGAATACAAATTAGAGGCTTTAAACATGGGGAACTCTTCTCTATACTCCGTTACAGCCAGATAAATTTTAGCTGAATGCTCCTCCAAAATATTTCCACAAATAGACATGATTACTCTATCAGAACTCTTATTGAACCATGTTATAATTACCTGTTTTCTAGTCTTCAATAGTTGTTTGCAAACTCTGATGTGCTGATGCTAACTTATAATTGCTTCCTCAACTCTTGTATCCATTGCATATAGAGCCTTCCAACAGAGCATATTTAGTGTACTCTGCCAAACATGTGGATAAATCTGTGACCCAGAGGTTCTTGCAATTCATGGGTTTTGCCTACCCAGTGCACTGTTAATGTTGTCATTGTCATTTTTCTTGATGTTTAGGATAACTTATTGCCTGCTTTTCCTTCTCTTTATGTTGTCACCCTGGACATAAGACAAAACCAGTGAGCACTGACAACCTTCTCCCAGAAAGACTGAAACTAAAATATCTAAGATTCCTGTCCCCAAAGACCTATAAATTCTGAAAGTAAATTGTTGTCAACTATGAAAATTTTAACTTTAGTCTCAGCAGATATCATCATTCCCTTCACTCTGAAATATTATCTGGTCCTTTGAGGAAAAAAATGGCTGTAAACAGAGACTACTCATTCATTTCACAGCTACCCAGACCCAAATAATCTCATAGAAATTATATTAATTACAACACTATTTGGCCAATGACTCAGGCCTATTGCTATCTAGCTCTTACATCTTAAATTAACCCATTTCTAGTAATCTATGTATCACCACGAGGCTGTGGCTTACTGGTAAGCTTCTGGCATCTTTCTCCTTGGGCAGCTATATGGTGTCTGCCTGACTCTGCCTTCTTTCTCTCAGCATTCAGTTTAGTTTTCTTGTCTAGTTCTAGTATACCCTGCCATAGGCCAAGCAGCTTCTTTATTAACCAATAGCAATAAAACATATTTATAGCATACAGAGGGGAATCCCACATTAATGACAAGAGATATAACTATCTTTATTTATGTACTATGAACTCTCTTAGGTATGCATGATTCCAGTTTTGTAACAATAGTTACAGTTTTGCTGTTCTACTAGTGTTAAAAATACCTGTCTTTATTTGAAAGTATCATTCCAGGTATACCTATGAACTTTCTTGTGTAGCTGGTACTAAGAAATACAATATATTAAAGATCTGAATTAAAGTGGATAATGGTCTCTATCTGTTGCAAAGAAAAGTTTCTTTGATGAGAGATGAGGACTACACTTTTCTGTGGGTATGAGGACAAATGCTTAGATTGTTGCTGGTTCAGTACAGTGATGTTTTAACTTCTCCAAGATTCATGACTTCACTTGCTCTGAATAATTGGCTAGGTTTCCAGTATCAGGCTGGATTCCTTCTTGTTGAGTGGGTCTTGAGCCTAGAAGAGAGATTTTTGTTACTTCCAGGACTTTTTGTAACACTATCATGCCCTTAGAGTTATCATGCCATGTTGGTTGTTGTTGAAGTTCATAGGCACCATAGTTCCATAAAACCATTGGTTACTTCCGTTTGTCAGATGATTGCACAGTGCCTTCTAGTACCATGAAAGCTAGTCTCAGGGAGGAGGCATTGTCTTCCATTCTAGCTCAGTGTTCTTTGGGTCTTGTTTATGAAGTGCATGGTGTCTTCATCAATGGGGACTCACCTTCCACTTCTGGAGGGACACCTAAGAGCAATAGCAATGGCTGCATGTTTTAGGAGTCCATTGGACAACCTTAACCAATATCTCAAAAGAGGATTCTCTAGTCTGGTATTGGGTTTCTGTTAGGTGGTATTTGTCTCTTTGAAGGAGCCCTGTCAGACCAAATGTTAAAAATTGATTAAAACTATATATGTAGTTGGGCAGTGGTGGCACATGCCTTTAATCCCAGTACTCAGGAGGCAGATAGAAGCAGATCTCTGTTAGGTTGAGGCTAGCCTGGTCTACAGAGTGAGTTCCAGGATAGTCAGGGATGTTCAACAAAGGTACCCTGTCTCAAAAACAAGAAAACAAAAAATGGCTATATATGTACATTTATATAAAAGTTATACGTACTATAGCCTTGTTAAATCTTTAATAGTAGGATTCCTTATGACCTTTTCAGCTATTATTATTGTTATTTTATCTTCTTTCTTCTTTATTTTGCATTTACATTCATCCCCACTCCCTCAAGAGCCCTTCCTCTTCCCCATTTCATTGATCAGATCTCTTATACCCTGCTATACAACTACAAAATACACACCTAAGTCTCAGGGAACTTCGTGAAAGAGGGAACAGAAAGATTGCAAGAGCCAGAGGATTAGGGAGCTTGCTGTGTGGTTGTGTCTCCTAGTAATATGAGAAATTATATTCATAACCTGTCACCAACGTGACTGCCTACACATAATTTGAACAAGGACAACAGTGATAGAGAGGGAAATGGCCACAGACTTCAACACTGCACAAAGACTAAAGGCAATTAAAAAATGTTGAGTGTAAGAAAAATAATCTTCAGGAAAGAACACACCAACTGGTTATTCAATACTAAATAGTCAGCCCTAAAAACATACATATAGGTAATAGCATACAGACTAAACAGGTTAGATCTTATTCTATTTTATTGAAGTATTAATTAAATTTATTTATTTTTTCTTCAGCTTTTTAAATAATTTCATACATGTGTTTACATTATTCCCCCATCTCTCCCATTCCCCCATGTTTCCTTACCAAACTCATGGGTTCTTTAAACACACACACACATGAATGTATGCATACATGCTGTAGTGATTTATAAATAGCTTTCTCCTAGTTAAGGTTACTACTGCTGTAATAAAGCACCATGATCAAAAAGCAAGTCGGGGAGGAAGGGTTTATTTGATTTACACTTCTACAACATTGTTCATCATAGAAGGAAATTAGGACGGGAACTAAAAACATGGCAGTAGCCTGGAGGCATGAGCTAAAACAGAGGCCATACTGCTTACTGACTTGCTCCTTATGGCTTGCTCAGCCTACTTTCTTAGGCAACCCAGAATTACCAGTCCAAGAGTTGCCCCACCCTCAAAAGGCTGGGATCTCCTCCATCAATCATCAATTAAGAAAATGCTTTACAGGCTTACCTATAGCTTGATCTTATGGCGGCATTTTCTCAATTGAGGCTCCCTCCACTCTGATGACTCTAGCTTGTATCAAGTTGATATAAAACTAGATAGCACATTGTTCCTAGGTCATTTTACTGTATTTTTTAAAAGATTATTTTCCTTGGAGCTTTGGAATACTCTTCATTATTGCTTCTGTCCTAGCACTTTTATAGCTGACATAGGTGATGCATCAACATTCGAGTATCCTTTCTAAAGTGATCATTCACAGAGTCTTATCTTTCTCATGGCCATAACCATACCTTCAATTTTTCTTCTCTGCTCATTGTGTCCTGTTATCCAGATAATTCCTTCTATTACATCAGTTAAAGTGATTCTTTCTATTTAATAAGGTGTGGTCATCTAACCCACCTATTTTACAATCCTTGTTACTACCTTCAACCTGCATGTCTTTTTGTCTTTCATCGGTTCAGATTTCAGGGTCAAATATTCAAGTCTCTTCTTTGCATACATTCTCAATGACTTTGGTTTTCTCTTTGTTCATGAGACACTTGTAACAACAATAAACCTAATCAAATCAAATGTTCAACTGTTTACCAGTTTCTATGAAAATAGATGTAACTGTTGAAATCTTACATTCATGATTACTAGAATTAACTTAAATCTATAAATAGTACACAAAAATGTAGTAGATATATGTTTCTACTCTCTAATTTCATATTTTACAGCACATCAAAATGGAATTGTAAGCTTGAAAAGTCATACTACATGCTGATCAATTGCTATCAATGTCTATATCACACTTTGCTTGGTTGTTACACAAGTAATACATTTATGTTTATTAAATACTATGTAAAGCTATGGGGTTTTTTTGTTTTGTTTTGTTTTTTTTTTTTTGTTGTTGTTGTTGTTTTTCGAGACAGGGTTTCTCTGTGGCTTTGGAGCCTGTCCTGGAACTAGCTCTGTAGATCAGGCTGGTCTCCAACTCACAGAGATCCACCTGCCTCTGTCTCCCGAGTGCTGGGATTAAAGGCGTGCGCCACCACCGCCCGGCTTGTAAAGCTATGTTTTGTTGATTCAATTGTATATGTGTTTGTTTCATTTTTTAATTTAAAAAGATGAAAAAGATTTATTAAAAATCTAGTAGATTTTACAGTAGCAAATGCCAAGTGGTCATTTCCTTGTTTAATGTTCCTATCTGTGGTTATATTAGATGTTATGAATTGATTCAGAATTCACAACAATTGGAGATATCAGATGAGGAATATTTGGATATTTTAAAAAACTGAAGTTGTTAGATTTAATTTTTTCTCAATTTCTATATAGCATTTAGGAAATATACTATTATCTCTAAATTGATGTATATATCTATGTACCACTTTTAAGTCACTGACGTTTATGTCATACATAATTAAATTATGCAACACAAATATAGATTTTTCCTTTTTTTCTTTTTTTCACATTTTTTATTTATTTTTACTTAAAAATTTCCACCTCCTCCCCTCCTCCCATTTCCCTCCCCTCCACCTCCCTCTTCCCTCTCCCCCTCCCTTTCCAGTTCAAAGAACAGTCAGGGTTCCCTGCCCTGTGGGAAGTCCAAGGTCCTCCCCCCTCCATCTAGGTCTAGGAAGGTGAACATTCAAACAGACTAGGCTCCCACAAAGCCAGTATATGCAGTAGGATCAAAACCCAGTGCCATTGTCCTTGGCTTCTCAGTCAGCCCTCCTTGTCCAAAGGACATTGAGCCTATAATCCATGATCCTAGAGAAGCTAAATAAGAAGGTAAACCCAAAGAAAAACATATAGTTATCCTCCTGGATATTGGAAGGAAACAAGATTGCCAGGCAAAAATTGGAAACTTGGAGGTGGGGGTGGGGTGGGGGTAAAGGGAGATGGGGAGAGAAAAGTGAGAATGGGGAGAGCTTGGGGGAATGGAACAGTAGGGATGGAGGAAGGGTGGACATGGGAGCAGGGAAGTATATATCTTAATTAAGGGAGCCATTTTAGGGTTGGCAAGAGACTTGACTCTTGAGGTGTACCCAGGTGTCCATGGAGATGGCCTCAGCTAGATTCTTGGGCAGCTGAGGAGAGGGAGCCTGAAATGGCCCTGTCCTATAGCCACACTAATGAATATCTTGCATATCACCATAGAAACTTCATCTGGTGATGGATGAAGCTAGAGACAGAGACCCACATTGGAGCACTGGACTGAGCTCCCAAGGTCCAAATGAGGAGCAGAAGGAGGGAGAACATGAGCAAGGAAGTCAGAACTGCCAGGGGTGCGCCCACTCACTGAGACAGTGGGGCTGATCTAATGGGAGCTCACCAAAGCAAGCTGGACTGGGACTGATGGGGCATGTGATCAAACCAAAATATAGATTTTTCTAGAACTAAGAGATTTTGTCAGGTGTACTGCACTACACTATTTTAACATTGTAAGTAAATGGTTCATTTATGGACCTAAATATTTCTTTGACAAGTTTATTTGCAAATTTAATAATGACTACTCTCATTGAAAAGAAAGAATACCACATAAGGACCCTTTGATAAGAGACTTTTTCTCCATGATCCTCATGAGTAGCTGAGTTTTCAAGCTCTTTTCAGGAAAATCACTAATATCATCCTGAGAGATTATACTTAAGTACCTGTTTGTGTGTATGCATATTTGAAAACAGTAAGATCACCATTCTTATCAGAAATAAGATGGCTTTTTTATAAATAATAAAAATTACCAGTATAGAGCTTGACATTGTGCCTCAAACTTTAAACGCCAGGATTTATGAAGCTAAGGCAAATGCATTGCTGTGGTTTGAGGACAGGCTGAGCTATAAAATGATTCCAAAGCCAGCCTGCTCTTCATAAGGGAACCCATTTCAGAGAATCAAACCCAACCAAACAAAATAAGCACAAAGTCATCACTAGTGAGATAATATGGATGAAAATTGCACATATATTTATATTTAACAGATTTTAAAAACTAGAATTCTTAGGTGATTTAATGGAAAAGTTTTATAAGCAGTGTCCTTGCTAGTTCTTCTTACTTATCAATCTATTGTCCATTCTTCTTAGGTTTTTAGCACCACTTTTTAATTTATATCTTGCCTAAATAGTTTACAAAATACTCTTAAAATGTTTCCACACCACAATGGCAGAATATTTGAAAGAAAAAATGCTGTAGCTACTTGGGCATTTTTTTTCTGAGATGACCAATGTAGGTTCTACCTGTCTTCAGTAGCTGTTTGAAGATTTTAAAGCAGGGCAAGATACCAATGTACCTCGGTATTATCATATACCCAAGGGAATTGGGTGAGACAGGCAAGTGTGAGTATGTGCTGAATGGTATTCACTAGAGAATAGAGCAGAGTGAGTTTCAGAAAAATAACTGATTTTGACAGCTAACCTCTTGCCAACAGAAATGGTTCATTGTGGGTTACTTGAAGAAAACAGTAAGTTTTCTTATAAACAAGAAATATAAAATATAAGTGTAGAGTAACTTGATGGAAAGGAGGACTTAGATACTTTTACCTCAATAAGAAAAGTGGTAAAATGGTTCATATGAGTAATTGGTTTAGTAGTCTAATATATCAGAAGAGCTATACAATAGCTGAGATGAAGTTTCCTAAATGATTATCTTTTCTATTATTAAATATAAAATAAAATTAATGTCAATTAAATTTAATAATTTATTAAACTAGAAAGAGGTCTTAGAACTGAGCAGTGTGTTGAAGAACACCCCCTTATTTAATGTTGTAAACTATATTTCCTTTTATATTAATTTAAAACAATCTTTTCTCATTTTACATACCACCCCATCTCCCATGCACTCCTCAGAGAGGATAAAGCTTCCCATAGGGAGTCAACAATGTCTGGCCTTATCACTTTGAGGCAGAACCAAGGCCCTTCCCCCTATACCTAGGCTTGAGCAAGGCATTCCTCCAAACAGAAGGGGCTTCAAAGACCCAGTACAAGTACTAAGCATAAGTCCTGGTCCCACTGACAGTGGCCCTACAGACTTCCCCAGCTACACAACTGCCATCTACATTCAGAGGGCCTAGTTTGGTCCTATGTAGGTTTCCCCACTATTAGTCTGGTGTCAGTGAGCTTCACTAGCTCAGGTCAGGTGTTTCTGTGAGTATCCCCATCATGGTTTTGAAACCCATTTGCTCATATTATCGCTTCTCCCTTTCTTTGACTGTACTCTGGCCCAGTGCTTACGTATGTATTTCTCATGTGCTTCTATCAGTTGCTTTAAACTAAAATCAATCAAAAGAGACAGAAAAGAACACTTTATACTCATTACAGGAATAATCGATCAAGATGAAGTCTCAGTCCTGAAATCTATGTCCCATACTACAAGAGAACCCATACATATAAAACAAAGATCACTAAAGCTTAAATTGCCCATCAACACCTCACTCTCCCCAATTGACAGGTCAACCAGACAGAAACCTAATAGAGAAATAAGAGAACTAACAGATATCATGACTCAAATGGAATTAAAGACATCTACAGAACTGTAGGGCCCAGGGCGCCTGCTCCTGGGGTTCAGCTTGAGGACAGTTTCTGGTCAGCCAGCTAAAACATTCTGTTTGTTCCTGTGCTCCCTCTGCCCTGCCTGGTGATTACCCTGAAGGGCTTTGTTTCATCTTTGGAATGGTAATTTCCCACCTGCCTAGGGGGTGGGGAATCCTTGTGCAGCTGGGTGGTAGATAAGGATTTCCCCAAGGTTGAATAAAGGGCATTTGGCTGATCTCCTTTGGAACGACCCAGGTCTCTTTGTGTGTTCTTTCAATCACCAGGCCCTTGCCTGACTCGCTTACAGTACAGTCGTGCACGAACTGTACTGAGGGGGTAAAACAAAATTGGGTGTTACAACCTAAGACTGAGAAAGTGGTTCAGAGCAGCCTATTACATGATGAATTAAGTTTCAGATTTACAGGGGCTTCTTGCTAAGCAGTTGAGCAACCTTCACTTCATTCTGGCAGAAGGTCAGATAAAAATCACAACAGATTTCCAGCCCATAGGTCCACGAGAGAAAGACAAAAACAACACATGAAACCCTAAACTGAAAAACAATTCTAACACAGGTTAAAACCAGACAAAATTTCTACTACTAGATAGTTACCACAATGGCTACTACTAACATCATCAAGTGTGTGAAAATGCCGCCCCTGTACTAGGCAAGCAATTCTGCAGTGTGTACTAACTGAGTGTAACACAGAATCGGGTGTTATACAGAACATTCCACACAAACACAAAAGAATACACCTTTTTCTCAGCACTTCATGGAACCTTCTCTAAAACTGACCACATACTCAGTAACAAAGCAAACCTCGACAGCTACAAAAAATTGGAGTAATTCCTTGTATCTTATTGGATTACCATGGTTTAAAATTAGAATTCAACAGCAATGCTAATTTCAAAAAGGCTACAAACACATGGAAATTAAACAGTGCTCTATTGAACCACTCTGTATCAAGGAAGAAATAAAGAAAAAAAATTAAAGACTCCTTAGAATTCAACAACAGTGAAGACACTACATACTCAAACCTATGGGACACTAAGAAAGCAGTGCTAAGAGTAAAGTTCATAACACTAAGTGCCTACATAAAGAAAGTGTGGAAATGTCACACTAGTGACTTAACAGCACGCCTGAAGGCTCTAGAACAAAAAAGAAGCAGACTCACCGAAGAGGAGTCAGCTCCAAAATAATCACACAGGTACTATATTATTTAAAATGCTTTTTGGCCCAGTAGCTCTAGCTTCTTATTGGCTAACTCTTACTTCTTAATTTACCTCATTTCTAGTAATCTTTGTATCACCACATGGCTGTGGCTTATGGGGTGAAGCTCCCAGTGTTTGTCTCCAATGTGTCTATATGGCTTCTCACTGACTCCTCCTCTTTTCTCCCAGCATTCAGTTTAGTTTTCCCTGCCTACCTAAGTTCTGCCCGATCAATAGGCCATGGCAGTTTCACTATTAATCAATGGTATTCACAGCATACAGAGGGGAATCCCACATCAGAGCCATAACAACAAACACTGAGGAAATCTAGAGAATCATTCTGTCGTACCACAAAATTGAAAATACAAAAGAAATAGACAGTTTTCTGGATAGGTACCACATACTAAATTTAAATCAGGACCAGGTGGACAATTTAAATAGACCCCTAACTTGCAAGGAAATAGAAGCAGTCATCAAAACAATAACAACAAAAAAGCCCAGGGCTGAATGGTTTCAATGCATAATTCTACCAGAAATTCAAAAAAGAGCTAATACCTACACTTCTCAAAGTGTTCCACATAATAGAAACAGAATAACATTGCCAAACTCTTTTTATGAGGCTATAGTTACCCTGATACCAAAACAACACAAAGACTCAACCAAAAAAGAGAATTACAGACCAATCTCACTCATGAACATAGATGCAAAAATACTCAGTAAAATATTGGCAAACTGAATCTGAATCCAATAACACATCAAAAAACCATCTACCATGTTCAAATTGGCTTTATTCCGTAGATGCAGGGATGGTTCAACATACAAAAGTCTATCAGTGTAACCCACCATGTAAATAAACTAAAAGAAAAAAACATATGATCATCTCATTAGATGTTGAAAAAAACATAAAAAACCAACACCCCTTTATGATAAAGGTCTTGGAGAGATAAGGGATACAAGCAACATATCTAAACATAATAAATGTAATATACTACAAGCCAACAGCCATCATCAAATTAAATGGAGAGAAACTCAAAGTGATCCAACTAAAATAAAGAACAAGACAAGGCTGTCCACTCTTTCCATATCTATTCAACATAGTTCTTGAAGTCCTGGCTAGAGCAATAAGACAACAAAAGGAGATTTCAAGGGGATTGAAATTGGAAAGGATGTAGTCAAACTTTCATTATTTGCAGATGAAAAGATCGTATACATAAGTGACCCCAAAATCTCTACTAGGGAACTTCTGCAGCTGATAAATCCCTTCAGTATGTGGTAGGATAGAAGATCAACTCAAAAAAAATCAGTAGCCCTCCTATATACAAATGATAAAGAAGCTGAGAAAAAATCAGAGAAACATCACCCTTCATAGTAGCCACAAATAACATAAAATATCTTGGAATAAAACTAATCAAAGAAGTGAAAGACCTGTTCGACAAAAACTTTAAGTATTTGAAAAAGCAACTGAAGAAGATACCAGAAAATGAAACGATCTTCCATGCTCTTGGATAGGTAGGATCAGTATAATAAAAATAGCAATTCTACCATAAGCAATCTATAGATTCAATATAATCCCCATCAAAATCCCAACACAATTCTTCACAGACCTTGAAAGAAAAATACTCAGCCTCATTTGGAAGAACAAAAACTCCGGGGTGGCCAAAACAATCTGGTACAATAAAGGAACTCCTGGAACTGTCACCATCCCTGACATCAAGCTCTATTACAGATCTATAGTAATGAAAACAGCTTGGTATTGGCATAAAAACAGAGAGGTTGATCAATAGAATTGAATCAAAGACCTGGATATTAACCCACACACCTTTGAACACTTGATTTTTGACAAAGAAGCTAAAATTATACAATGGGAAAAAGAAAGTATCGTCAAGAAATGGTGCTGGAATAGCTGGATGTCAGCTTATAGAAGAATGAAAATAGATCCATATTTATCCCCATGCACAAAAATCGAGTTCAAATGGATTAAAGACCTCAATATAAATCCGACCACACTGAACCTGACAGAAGAGAAAGTGTGAAGTACCCTTTAATTCATGGGCCTAGGCGATGACTTCCTAAATACAAACCAGCAGCATAGACCCTGAGAGCAACAATAAATAAATGGGACCTCCTGAAACTGAGAAGCTTTTGTAAAGCAAGGGAACAGTCAATAAGACAAAAAGACAGCCCACTGAATGGGAAAAGTTCTTCACCAACCCCACATCAGACAAAAGACTGATCTCAAAAATATATAAAGAACACAAGAAAATAGACACCAAAATTTCAAATCACCCAGTTAAAAATGGAGTAGAACTAAACAGAGAATTCTCAACAGAAGACTCTCAAATAGCTGAAAGACAGTTAAGGAAATGTTCAACATCCTTAGCCATTAGGGAAATGCAAATCAAAACAACTCTGAGATACCATCTTATACCAGTCAGAATGATTAAGATAAAAAACACCAATGGTAGCTTTGGTAGCTTATGCTGGAGAGGATTTGGAGTGAAAGGAATACTCCTACACTGCTGGTTGGAATGCAAACTTGTATAATGACTTTAGAAATCAGCGTGGTGGTTTCTCAGAAAATTGGGAATCCACCTACCTCAGGACCCAGCAATACCTCTCTTGGGCATATAAGCAAAAGATGTTCAATCATACTACAATAATATTTGTTTAACTATGTTCATAGCAGCATTATTTGTAATAGCCAGAACCTGGAAACAACCTAGATGCCCCTCAACCAAAAAATGGATAAAGAAAATGTGGCACATTTACACATTAGAGTACTACTCAGTAGTAAAAAAACAATGACATCCTGAAATTTGCATGCAAATGGATGGAACTAGAAAAAACCATCCAGAACTGGAAAGATGAACATAGTAATCACTCCCAAGTGATTACTAGATGTAAAGCAAAGGATATTGAGCTTATAGTTCATGATCCTAGAGAAGCTAAGTAACAAAGTGAACCCTAAGAAAATCATACATAGATCCATCTGGAAAGGAGAAATAGACAAGATCGCCCGACAAAATTGGGAGCATGGGGGCGGGAAATGGGGAGGGCAGAAGGGGAAGATGAGGGGAGAAGAGGAGGTGGGAGGAGAACTTGAGGGAATGGTTTATGCATGGAGGAAGTACAGAGATGAGAGCAAGGAAAGAGATATTTTGATTGAGGGAGCCATTATGGGGCTAGAAAGAAATCTGATACTGGAGAAATTCCCAGGAATCCACAAGGATGATCCCAGCTAAGACTATAAGCAATAGATGAAAGGGTGCCAGAACTGTCCTTGCCCTGAATTCAGACCAATGAATACCTTAAATATCACCATAGAGCCTTCATCCAGCAACTGTTGGAAACAGAGGAAGAGGCCTGAATGGGAGGAGGACTGGATTGAGCTCCCAAAGTACAGGGGAAGGGTGGGAGAAGTGAGAATATGAGCAAAGAGGTCAAGGCCATATTGAATACACCCACTGAAATAGTTTACCTGAGCTAATGTGAGCTCACCAACTCCAGCTGGACAGGGAAGAAAACAGCATAGATCCAAACTAGTCCCTCTGAATGTGGGTGACAGTTGTATGGCTGGGGCAGACTGTGGGACCTCTGGTAGTGACACCAGCATTTATTCCTACTGCTTATACTGGCTTTTTTGAAACCCATTCTCTTTGGAAGGATAATTTGCTCAGCCTAGATATAGTATGGAGGGCCTTGGAACTTTCCCAAAGCAATGTGCCTTACCATCTCTGAGGCGTAGATGGGGAGTGGGGTAGGGGACTAGGTGGAGGCAATGGGAGGAAGGGAAGGAGTACATACTGGGATTGTAATATAAAATAACAAAAGAGTTTGTTATGAGGCTGTTCCATTTCATTTTATACCTCAACAAGCACTTGTTTATTCTTATTCATAATAATCATTCTTATTGGGGGAAGGGTGAAGCATATGTTGTTTTTGTATTACTATGACAAAACACCATGATCAAGGCAACTTGTAGAATTAGTGGCTTATTTGACTTAACAGTATCAGAGGGATAAGAGTCCATCATCTGGTAGCGAAGCAATAGCAGCAGGCAGGCATGGCATCTCAAAGACATAAAAGCTCACACCTCAAACTTCATGCAGCAAGCAGAGAAAGCAAACAAGAAATGGCTACAGGCTTTAAGCTCTCAAAGCCTTTCTCCATTGACATACTTTTTCTAATAAGAACAAACCTGCTTAATCACTCTCTAATAACACCACTAACTGGGAACTAAGTATTCAAATATCTGAGATAGTCTTATTTAAGGCACCACACGTGATACATATCATGGACTCGATTTACATTTACATGGAGATTGGTGATGCTGAACACTTTTTCTTATACTTGTTTTTTATTTACATCTCTGCTGTTGTCTTTACACCCATATCAGTGTCTTTCAAGGGTCAAAAGCTCTTGGTTTATGCTGTCTAATTTACTAATTCTATCATTTCTTTTTATTGTGTGTTTATTGTTTCAAAATTGATGACTACCTCAAATCAATACAGACTTTTTCCTTTGTTGTTAGTATACAAAATAATGGATTTCAGTACGACATATTATGGGTTTATGTAAACACATTACGTTTTATTATTATTATTATTATTATTATTATTATTATTATTATTTTTCTCCTTCATTCTGGTGCCCTCCTCCATAATACCCTTTTTTTTCCATCTTGTTAGTTTCCTTTCTATCCCCGAATAATCCTCCATTCTGCTTGCTGTTCATTTTTATTCTCTTACTCTTATTATTATTTTGGCTTTGTGGGGGGCCCCACCCAGCTCCCAAATAATCACATTCATGGAGGCTTATTCTTACTTATAAATGCTCAGCCTTGGCTTGGCTTGTTTCTTGGCAGCTTTTCTTAACTTAAATTATCCCATGTACCTTTTGCCTCTGGCCTTTTTCCTTTTCTTCTGTAATCTTACATTCACACTTACTCTGTGGTTGGCTGTTTGGCTGTGTGACTGACCCCTTCTTTTCTCAGTCCTCTCTTGCTTTCTTTACTTCTCTCTTCCTCTTGTCTGCCAGTCCTGTCAATCTTTTCTCCTGCCTCACAATTGACTCTTCATCTCCTTATCCGACCATCAGATGTTTTAGACAGGCACAGTAACACAGATTCACAGAGTTAAACAAATGAGACACAAAAGAACGCACTACATATTTGCATCATTAAAACACATGTTCTACAGCATAAGCATCTTAAAATTATATTCTACATCTTTCATGTAACATAAATTATAGTAGCTTCTAACTTAAAGTACAATATTCTATTTCTTCTTCTTTTCTTCTTTCTTTTATGATCTACACACACACACACACACACACACACACACACAGAGAGAGAGAGAGAGAGAGAGAGAGAGAGCAATAGTGAAAGAGTGATAGTAAATATTATCAATATTATCAACTCAGCAGAATTTGGGGGGCTGTCTTGATTGTGTTAGTTGAGATAGGAAGGTCCATCAACTGTTGGTGGCAAGGATCATAGACTGTGTAATTCCTTAAAAAGAATCTCTTCTTTCTATGTACCTTTAAGAACTTTGATTATAGTATGTAGATATTATCAAATAAAATGTGACTGGTGATTTCCAGGATAATTGTACCTGGATTTGTAGCCTCCTTTAGTTCAGAGAAGCTTTCTGTTACTCTTTCTTTGAAAAGCTGTCTGTCCCTCTAGTATCCTTAAGTCTTCTTTGGATTTCATTAATGTTAATATTTTAATGCTGCCCCTAAATTCTCATAAGCTTTAGTGAAGTACCTGAAAATGGTAATCCATCCTTGCAAACCTCTCCGTGTGCTTGGGTGGAGCCTGTAAACATGTTCCCAGTTATTAGCTCATGGCCAACCACTGTGGGATTCTGATAAACAGAATCAACTTGGAGGGACTTTCCCCAGTATCCTGTTATCTTACTTTTGGACAAAAGGGGAGAAAAAGTGCCTCACACCTGTAACTCCCAGCAGGATAAGACCAGTCCAGCCTGGGAAAGGATGACAACCTACAGTGTTCTGGACCTCCTATGCTGAGCTTGATTGTGGTTAACAAGGATGGCTGGGATAAATTTATGATATATGAGCTATTATCTTCCTGTGTCTTCAATGCCTTTTCAAAGACTCACTCTATAAACAATCCTCAAGATGTTTGGTGACTGTCAAGCTGTTTGGTGGCTTTCAGGATCTTCCCATTTTTAGGTTTTATCTGACCAACAGTGATTGCCAAAGTAAAAACCCGTGGCTACTTTCATTTCTTTTTTTAAAATATTTATTTATTTATTATATATGCAATGTTCTGTCTGTGTGTATGCCTGCAAGCCAGAAGAGAGCACCAGACCTCATTACAGATGGTTGTGAGCCACCATGT
>NC_022026.1:17611217-17615601 GCF_000317375.1 Microtus ochrogaster
CTGATAATCTTATGGGGACCTAAAGAAAATTTAGAGTTATGATCAAGTCCTGACTGAAGTATTCTGTGAGTCTTGATCATCTCAGGCAGCAGTATTGAACCAGCTGGAAGTAACCTGGAATACTACGCCCACATTCCCACCCCCAAAAAATGGACTATGCATATTTTCCTTAAAAAAAGTGAGGGAAGTGGTGCGGGAGAATTGTCTGTATTCTTCTGTCAATCATGTTATAAATAAACGCTGATTGGCCAGGCAGGAAATATAGGGGCAAAACAGTTGTGGGGGACCTGGTGGGAGGACAGAAAACACAAACAACAAAACAAGCCTGGCCCCCCTCATGTTACACTAAATAATAAGGTGGACCCAAAGAAAACATATATAGACACATCTGGGAATTGGAAACAGACAAGATCACCAGACAAAATTGGGAGCATGAGGGCAGGAGGTAGAAGGAAGGGTAGAAGGGGAAGATGAGGGGAGAAGTGGAGGGTTGAGGAGAACTTGAGGGAATGGGATAGTCGAGATAGAAGGACAGATATGAGAACAAGGAAAGAGATATCTAGATTGAGGGAGTCATTACAGGGTTAGTAAGAAACCTGACTAGAAAATTTCTCAGGAATCCACAAGGATGACCACAGCTAAGACCCTAAGCAATAGAGGAGAGGGTGCCCGAACTGGCCTTGCCCTGTAGTCAGACTAATGATTATCTTAAATATCACCATAGAACCTTCATCCAACAACAGATGGAGATAGAATCAGAGACCCACATTGGAGCACTGGACTGAGCTCCCAAGATCCAGTTGAAGCGTGGAAGGAGTGAGATTATGAGCAAGGATGTGAAGACCATGAGGAGTTCACCCACTGAGACAGTTTGCCTGAGCTAATGGGAGCTCACCAACTCTAACTGGACTGGAGTGAACAAGCATGGGATCAAACTAGTCCCTCTGAATGTGGTTGACAGCTGGGGCAGACTGAGGGGCCACTGACAGTGGCACTGGGATTTGTCTCTACTGCATGTACTGGCTTTTTGGGATCCTATTCTCTTTGGATGTATACCTTACTCTACCTAGATGTAGTAAAGAGGGCCTTGGACTTTCCACAGGGCAGGGTACCTTGCCCTCTCTTAGGATTGGAGGGGAGGGGGGGAGGGTGTGTGGAGGGAGTGGGAGGAAGGGAGTGGGAATTTGGATTGGTATTTTTTTAAGTAATAAAATAATAAAAAAAGAAAACAAAGAAATTGTGTCCCATGCTTACTGTGTGGCTGGCAATGATTCAAACTCAAACTCAGCCATCATCTACAGGGGCTGACCAGGAGGTCTGCCTATGTATAGGGGACTTGAATTTCTGTCTGGTTGTGGGTATCACCATCATGGGCCCAATACTGATTCCCAGGATAAAGTATTGTCCTAGCTTTTCTACCCTTTCTAGGGGCATCAAGTGCTCTATAAGAAAACTCACAGAATCAACTAACCTAGGCTCATTGGGGCTCACTGAGACTGCAACAACCAGGGAGCCTGCACGGGACTGACCTAGGACTTCTACATATATTACAGTTGTGTAGCTTAGTCTTCTTGTGGGACTCCTAACAGTGGGGTTGGGGGCTTCCTATGACTCTTTTACTGGCTTTTGGGAACCTACTCCTTATACTGGGTTGCCTTGCCTAGCCTTAATTTATGGGGAGGTGTTTGGTCTTACTGCAACTTGATATGACATGTTGTGTTGATAACCCACGGGAGACATGTCCTTTCCTAAACAGAAATAGAGAAGGAATGGATTGAGAGGTGTGAACAGGGGGTTGGGTGGAGTGGGACTTGGAAGAGAGGAGGGAGGGGAAACTGTGGCTGGGATGATAAATAAGTAAATTTTAACAATCTGGAAATATAAATGAAAAAAGGAGGTAAAAGGACACGATAAAATATTATGAAGGAAATGTAGTCATAAATGCATTTAGAACACCAAATTTAAAGGAAAAAGTCTGAAGAAATGCTCTGTATAACTATGTTACTATAAATGTAAAGATGCATAAACAGAAACTTTCCATATAAACAATACTTCTCAAAACATCATTCAAAAGAAATCCTAAAAAATGAATATACCTGTAATCATAGAACATAATTTAATGCATAAATAAAATTACATCTTGAAAAGTATACTATTACACACAAGAGAATTTGTATATATCCAGGTGATTTTATAGTTATATGCTGTCAAACGTTTAAGGAAGACATAATATCTTCATTATCCAAAATGTTCTTGGGACTCAGCTGTTGTGTAACTGGGAAACAGCTAAGAAATCCTCAATGTGCAGCAGCTGTGGTTCAAAACCTGTTCAGCTGCCACTGCCTCCCAGGAGCCAAGGAGCCCACAGGTGTGGGAATTAGCCAGTGAAAGGAATTCATATTGTTTACAAATCCAGTTTTATTCCCTAAACTGTGGTTAGTATTTTTTGATGCTGGAAGACTTCATAAAAATCTTGCACATTTTTCTCTTTCTGAACTGTAAATTGTACAGGTTTTTTTTTCATACCTTTTCTCTGTGAGTGCTTATAAATAGGGAGTGTTGTGCTTAGGAGGAGCTGATAATAAGATGCAATATGTGATGATTGAATGCCATTTTTCTTTAGAGCAGTGTTCATATTGAAATCACAATGCTTAGGAGAGAAAGGTGGCAGAAAACATACCAATATGGTTGAGGAGATAGCAGTTTTACAACATAAAAAATGAATAAGTATTTCTTTTGAATTTTTTCCTTATAAACATAAAACAACTCACAAATAAAGGCTATTAATTTATAAAAAGTGAAAGACAAGTATCCTCCTTCCTGTTAGGGCATTTTTATTATGGCTTGCTTACACAGAAGATTGTGTGTCAGGCTCTAGAACTTCCCTGGCATTTAAATTTCAATCTATATTCAATATTACCGTAATAGCAGTGAAGGGACCTCTTATAGTGATTCTTTTATAGATAGTCAATCATGTTAGTGGTTTATACAATATCTGGTTAAATGGAAATGAGTTAATGTATCAGCAACAATTACAAGCACAATAAACAGTGGCAAAAATGTATGAATAAAGGTTACCGTTCATTTTTTAAAAAGTTGACTCAGTTCTCATTCAATTGGGTAATTGCAAGTTTACTTCTGGTAGGTAACAGTCATATTGTTCAAAATAGGATAATTTGGAGCTGGGGAGGAGCCTCAGGAGTTGAGAGCACAGGTTGCCCTCTCAGAGGACCTGGCTTTGATTTTGAACTCTCACATGGTGGCTTTCAACGATCTGTAAAATGTTTCAAGAAATCTGATACACCCTTCTGATCCCCTCAGGCAATAGGCAATTGCCTCAGGCATTGATTGCATGCACAGGATACACAGACACACACACAGGCAACAGACACCCTTTTATATAAACATGAAAACAAATGTGAACATTTTTAGAGTAGCTACAAAGTGTACTGAACAGAAAGTAAAGTTGCAATTTCTGATAAATGTCTTCCATCAGATGGGCCCAACAAAAATCAGATTGGAAGGAAACAAAAACAAGAAACAAAAAACTGCTCATTGCTAACCTATATGAGGCTCCCAAAATACCCAAACCATTTATAAGTTGAATGATGTCCCAGGAAATTAACATAACAAGTACAGAGGAAGCAGTCTATTTGAATCACACTTAGATAACTACGACCATAAACATTTACTGAATGACTGTTACAAGTGAATTCTTTTTATTATCATTACTTATTCGAAATATTTTAATAAAATAGCTTTTCAGTTTCAACAATATTATTGCTATTTTAAGGAATATTATTGCTATTTCTTAGAAAAAAGTTATAGTACAGTAGTCTGATGACTTAAATGTACTCATTATTATTCCAAATGCTCCCGACAGTTCTTTGCAGTTGCCTCCTTTTGTAATTTCATCAAGTTAAAGCAAAGAGATACTTGTGAAACAATGTCTGCAATCACACAAAAGAAGAAAATAAAAGAAAAAACACCTAGGTTCGTTGTGTTCTTTTTTGCAAGGAGTGAGGAGTTGTCATTTTCTTGGAAAGATTTTTCAAAATTATTTTTGCGTTATATATATATTTCATTATATTTTTTCTTTACTCATATATAACCCTATTAATTTATTTTGCCTTTTGTTGGTTCATGTTTCATCTGTTTTCAAAGATACATAGAAATATATTCATAATGATTTAAATAGTTCTCTCTCTCTACACACGGAGAGAGAATGAGAGAGAAGGGAGAACAAATATGGCTTTTTGTTTCTTTTTTCTATATTATTTATTATTGCCTTGTCCCCCTCTGTTGATACTTCTTTCTTTCCCATAGTCCCTGTTTTACCTCTCTCTCTCTCTCTCTCTCTCTCTCTCTCTCTCTCTCTCTCTCT
>NC_022026.1:17616261-17618571 GCF_000317375.1 Microtus ochrogaster
CATTCTGTTCTGTTTACTCCTCCCACCTATGTTTTAACCTATCAGGGCAAGCAGCTTCTTTATTTAATTAACCAATGACCTTCCTCCATCACTGAATCGTATGGTAGTTCCCATTTTAGTTTGTACATCAATCTCTATATTGATGGATATACCAGCCTACACTCCCTCCACTACCTGAAGGTCCCTTTCCCTAAAGTGTTGCTCAACACTTGTGCTTTGTTTCACTGATGTTAACCATTCTGATTTAAGTGGAATTAAGCACAATTAATAAAAACTCAGAGAGAGATATTGGAGTTCAACCTGAACATCCAAAAAGCAAAAGAATCAGCCACTGACTCTTACCTCGACCTCAGTCTGAAATGACAATTCTGCCTCCAGGAATATCAGAATGAGACTGTGTTTTAGAGGTGTTTCCTCCTGTTTTATAATCCTCTCTAGGGCTGAGATTAAAGGTGTGCACTCCTGTCATTAAAAGCATGCACCGCCTGGTTTCTATTGCAAACTAGTATGGCTACTGGGAGTAAAGGTACTTGTTATTGTGACCTGGTCTGTAAGGCTGACCTGTGTGGCTGTTTCACTTTCAGATCTTCAGGCAAGCTTTATCTATCAAATTACACTTGAAATGCCACTACATGTGGTGAAATCTTGGTGTAGCTTTTATTTAGCTTTCTGTAATGACTAAAAGTTTGAAGACTTCCTTTATGTATTTATTGGTGATTTTTTTTTGCTTACTTTTGAAACTTCTCTTTGAGTTCATTGCCCATTCACTGACTGGGTGATCTGTAGTCTGGCTGTTTATTCTGGGAGGTTCTTTCTATATTGTAGCTATTAAGTCTCTTTTAGATATATAGCTGGAAGGATTTTTCTCACATTCTCTAGGCCATTTCTCAATCTACAGATTGTTTCCATCACTGTCCAGAAGTTTTCACTTATTTGTCAGTGCAGATATTGGCTTTGGAATACAGAAATTCTTTCTAAAACAGGGTATGGAAAGTGTTTTAACTGTGTTTCCCTCTAGACTTTTCAAAATTTACAGTTTCTAATTCAAGTATTTTTCCATGTTGAGCTGATTTTGGTACAGAACGAAAAATGATGATCTAGGTTCATTTTTTTTATGTGTGGATATTCAGGTTTTCCAGAAGGTAACAGAAGAGGATGCCTTCTTTAATGTATGTTTTTTGCATCATTGACAAAAACCAGGTAGCGGAGTCATATTTTGTCAGGGATTGGACTGAATCTCTGCATTGCTTTCAGCAGTGTGAATTTTTACAATATTGTCTTCTAATTTATGAAAAAAGATAGCTTCCCATTTATGTGTAAGATTTTCAATTTCCTTCGTTTATGTTATATGTTTATCAGTGTATAGATGTTTCGCCACCTTGGTTTGGTTTATAGGTATTTTATTATTTTTGAAATTTCTCCATCCCTTAAAGCCAGATTTTGAATAGAAAACTAACATCAGTGCTCTTCAAAAAAACATCAGTGCTCTGGAAAAAAACTCTGAAAAATTCATTTTATGAAGCCAGTGATATGATACTTTCAGTAAAGAAAGTATAGGTCAGTTTCTCCAATTAACATAGGTTAAAAAATACTCAATGCAATACATGCAAAGCTGATTCAACAACACATTAGAAAGAGAATACACAGAGTCAGCCAGGCAGTGGTGCCTACCAGCTTTAATAACAGCAATTGACAGGAGGATCTCTGTGAGTTCAAGGTCAACATGGTCTACAAATTGAGTTTCAAGAGAGCCAGACCTATAACATGAAGAAACCCTGTTAGAACCACTCCACCCCCCAAATTGAACACATAGGTCTGGAGATTTGACTCAGCAGTTAAGAATACTTCCTGCTCTTGCAGAAACACAGGTTTGATGCTCAGCACCCACCTTTTTTTTTATTGAGAAAAGGAAAAAAAAAAGTTTCCGCCTCCTCCCACCCTTCTCCCCTTCCTCCCACCCTTCTCCCCCTCCCCCCACTCCTCTCACCCTCCCTCTCCAGTCCAAAGAGCAGTCAGGGTTCCTTGCCCTGTGGTAAGTCCTAGGTCCTACCCCCTTCGTCCATATCTAGGAAGGTGAACATCCAAACTGGCTAGGCTACGACGAAGCCAGCACATTAAGTAGGATCAAAACACCTTGCCATTGTCCTTGCCTTCTCATCAGCCCTCATTGTTGGCCGTGTTCAGAGAGTCCGGTTTTATCCCATGCTTTTTCAGTCACAGTCCAGCTGGCCTTGGTGAGCTCCCAATAGATCAGCTCCACTGTCTCAGTGGGTGGGTGCACCCATCATGGTCCTGACTTCCTTGCTCATG
>NC_022026.1:17623762-17637107 GCF_000317375.1 Microtus ochrogaster
TGTTTCCATTATCTGTTTGATTGTTTTTCCTTGGTTTTCTAGGGTATCATTCACTGATTTATTCAATTCTTCAAACTTTCTGGTATATTTCTCATCCATTTTTATAAGGGCGTTTTTTACATGCTGTTTAAGGGCGTCAATCTCTTTCATGAAGTCAATCTTTTCTACTTCTTCTTGATTAAGGTGTTCATGTCCTCCCGTTGTGAGGTCGCTGGTTTCTGGTGGCTTCATGTTGCTTTTCAGCTTGTTGGGTGAATTCTTGCCTTGGCGTCTGCCCATCTCTTCTTCCAAATGCTCCCTTCTGGATCTTCTTTTACTGGATCAGGTCTCCTTGCCTACTGATGTACCTTCCCAGTGCTGGCTTTCCCCAGTGATGGCTCTCCTGGTTCCGAGATCAGATCTCCATACCCAATGATGGCTCTCCCCAATGCTGGCTCTCCTGGCACCCAATCAGGTCTCCGTGCTGGTTGGGTAGCTCGTAAACAAAGCGCCTACCTTGCTTGGTTCAGGCAGGCTATAGAAACAAAGGAACTCCCACCTGCTTGGGTACCCTGAGGATTTTGACCCAGTGCCCAGACAGGCTGGGCTGGGTGATGTTATGTGTTGAAAGAGGACAGTGGGGCTGAAGTGGGGAGGGTTTTGGATGCAAGCTGGGTTGGATAGGAAGAAAGAGGCAGTATGCAGGGAGTAGAGGCCCTGCAGAGAGCCCAAGAAGGATTGGGGGTTGAGGAACTTCTGAGTTCCATGTCCCGGGCTTGAGCTGCGGGGTCAGAAACTCACCCCAATGTTGGCTCTCCTGGCGCTGAGAGATCAGGTCTCCATGCTGGTTGGGTAGCTCTTAGACAAAGCGCCTACCCTGCTTGGTGCAGGCAGGCTATAGAAACAAAGGAACTCACCCCCCCCCCTCTTGGGTACCCTGAGGATTCCTACCCAGTTCCCAAACAGGCTGGGCTGGGTGATGTTATGTGTCGAAAGAGGACAGTGGGGCCGTAGTGGGGAGGGTTCTGGATGCAAGCTGGGTGGGATAGGAAGAAAGAGGCAGTATGCAGGGAGTAGGGGCCCTACAGAGAGCCCAAGAAGGATAGGGGGTTGAGGACTCACCACCCACCTTTAACTCCAGCTTCAGGGCACCTGATACTCTTGTGGTCTCCACAGGCATCTGCATGCACATGTCCACACACATATGAATGTATGCACATGTGCACATCTGCATGCACGTGTGTACATCTTCATGCACATGCGTGCACACACACACATACACAAACTTGCAAATCAAAGGTAAATCTAAATAAATCATGTTTAATTTGTAAAGAGTTGGTCCTGACCTGGGATTTTCTTTGGTGGGAGATGATTTCTGTTTCAATATTGCTGTTCATTATAAACCTGCTTGATTTATTTTATCATATTGATTAAATTTGGCAGGTCATATTTTTCTCAGAATTTATGTAGTCTAGACTTTTTTATCATTTATCATTTTGGAATGGAGGTGTCGAGCTATTTCCTATTCATCTCATTGATTTCATTCATATCTCTCTTAGTAGTTTTGCCATCTGCTCTTATAAGTATTTTAAATCTACTGTCTTCAGGCTTTAGATCTGCTCTAATATCCTATT
Organism: Microtus ochrogaster; assembly: GCF_000317375.1. Taxonomy (NCBI): domain Eukaryota; kingdom Metazoa; phylum Chordata; class Mammalia; order Rodentia; family Cricetidae; genus Microtus; species Microtus ochrogaster. The sequence goes on from NC_022026.1 coordinate 17,625,376, forward strand.
TTAGATCTCCGTTTTGAAATCTTCAAATTTCCTCTAAGATCCTTAGTAGATGTGGAAATATATGCCCCCATGGAAGAAAAGAGACACTGAATTTCCAAATCATTTGAGTGAGAACATTTCTTCATGAGAACTCTACTGAAAAGCATTGCTAAATTAAAGAACCTTTGTCTCTGTTTTTCTAATACTTTAGTAAAGTTATAAAGGTTCTGTTTTCACTGCACTGCTCTAATGTAGATAACAGATTTCACAATGAAGTAATGTAAATTTTTTTTTCTGAATCTCTCCATCACGTGTTCTTTGGTAGAATGTTATGTTTCAGAGACTTAGGTGACTGAGTTCATTACTCATTCCATGAAGGGAACTTGGGAACCAAAATAAATTTCTCCCTTATATCCCCTGGTCTAGGCATTTTATCCTAACATTGAGAAAGGTAACTAAAATACTTTCAGTGGAGCTCTTATGTGCTAAACACTTAAAGCCTTTTTAAAATTGTGACAATGTGCAAATCCAGGTTAATTTGTTATATGAACAATTAGAGCTAAATTGTCAACACTGAAATTTTGTTGTACTTTGTGCGTGAAATGAGGCAAACTGTTTACTGGTCTTTGTTTGGGGAAATATAGGAGAACCGTGCCTTTGAAAGGCAGAAACTGGGTGCTATGGGCTTTATTTTGTTTCTTTGTTCCTCTAAACTATGATTTTCTCTCATCTCTGAGGCCAAGCAAAATAGCAGCTCTTATAGGAAAGGAGAAAGCACATCTCACAGGAGATGAACTTAATCCCTGGGCTGTTATCTCCACTGTCTCTCAAGGCTGAGGCTTGTGTTGATCATGTCTGAGCGTCATTGTCACTGCCAGATAAAGTAAATCTATCCAAAGTAGCAGGAAAACCCCCAGGCTTTCCGTAGTGTGAGTTGCTGTAGGTGTGAATATCTCTAAATGTGGACCCGCAGGATATCATCTGGTGTCTTAATAAAAGGCAATTAATATAAAATTAGTACTTCAAATGAAAAATCATGGGTAAGTCATGTTTTAGAGAAATTTATATCTATAAATTTACATCTATAAATAACACCCTCAACCATACAGCTTTAGTTACTTTTCTATTGCTATGATAATATAATGTGCCCAAGGCAAGCTATAGAAGAAATGGTTTATTAAGAGTAACAATTTCAGAGGTTGAGTCCTTGGCCTAATGGCAGGAAACATGGCAGAAAGCTGATATGCATCCTGCCAGAACAGAAGTTGAGCGATTAAAATGTGACTACACAGATCTTCCTTTTTTATCATTTTGAATAAACAGTCTTATTCAATAAACAGATTATACTACAAATAACATAGAATATTATCCATATTTTGTAGTAACCTTTATTTTGTCAAGTTCCATTTAATATAAAATTAAACATTAGGAAGTTTTAGAAACTGTGCATTGTTTTCCTGTTGGCCACGAACACTGACGTATTTTCAAGCTTTCTTTGGGAATCATAGAAGAGAAATCTTGAAACAGTTTTCTAGCATCTTCTTCACTAATTAAAGTCTGGCAATGAGAGACATTGACTTAAGACTGAGAAAGTGGTTCAGAGCAGCCTATTACATGATGAATTTAGTTTGAGATTCACAGGGGCTTCTTACTAAGCAGTTGAGCAACCTTCACTTCATTCTGGCAGGTCAGATAAAAATCACAACAGATTTCCAGCCCATAGGTCACTGAGAGAAAGACAAAAACAACACCTGAATCCCTGAACTGAAAAACAATTCTAACACAGGTTAAAACCAGACAAAATTTCTACTACTAGATAGTTACCACAATGGCTACTACTAACATCATCAAGTGTGTGAAAATGCCGCTCCTGTACTAGGCAAGCAATTCTGCAGTGTGTACTAACTGAGTGTCCTCTAATTTATTCTGAACTCTCTGTACTCGGAGATAACAACATTGTACAACACATATTGATGGCTCAGTCCACATGACTGTTCTCTTTCCATTTCAGATTTTAAGCTTCCCAATAGTTTTAACTGTACTTCTGTTTTAAATTGTGCTTGTATGATTTGGACAAAGAGAATTCCTCCTGTTTACTAAAGTTGGCTCTAAGTGAAATGCAGTTAAAATGTGAACTTCAGTTGTAATTTTAAAAAATGTCTAATTATGGTGTTATAAAGAGTAGTTTCAAGGTCCTAAGAGTCCTCTGTATTTCAGTTATTCTTCCCTCAATGACTCCAGCCTCAACCAATGTTCTTTTTTTCCATGTCTCTTGTCTGGTCTTTTGAAAGTCATTCACTTAAGACATAACTTTCTAATATTATCTTCTTTTATTTATCAATATACAAATATTTTTACTTGGCAATGTGTATTCACTGTTGTCATGTTTATTATCATTTGATGGTTTAAACTTTTACTACTTACTCCAGGTATCAGTCTGTTGAGTTTGTATGTATATATTACATATGTGATGCATAATAGTCAGTGTTTTGTCTATTCATTTTCTTAATGCTCTTTTCTTTGAATAGCAAAATAATTTTAATTTATGTTAGGTCTTTAATTGATCTGAAATTAATATTTGTATACCATATGAGATAAGGTATGAGGTTCAGTTTTTCCTATGACTATACAGTAGCTCCAGAGCAAAAAATGATACTATCAATATCAATTTGCATTCCTAAGTATAGAGTCATTTTTTCTGTTAACTATTCTCCAGCAAAAGTAACAAGGACTCCTTTAATGTCTATTTCTGGAGATGGGGCAGAAAAATACATGATGAACTTTGCATATTATGTTATTTACTATTCCAGAAACAAAATTCTCAAAGAGTGAAATAGAATCTAGCTTAAAATGTTCCAACTGGATACATCTGGGAAATTTGTGCACTGACATGAATAATGATAGTAACAGATTATAACTCATTGAAATATGAGAATTTCTAGATTCATACTACCAAAAATAAATTGGTAGAAAAAGATGGAAACCTCTTCCATAATAGAATGTAAATTCATGTTAAATATTTAATAAGGAATACAAAACTATTACTTTAACTTAGGAGTACAAACACCTGTTAGAAAATATTACACTCATGAATCCTAGACTGGCTGAAGAGCACCTGAAATCCCGAATCCTCTTGCCTCTTCCTCCTGAGATCTGATGTTATATCTATGCATCACCACATCTAGCCCAAAAGAGACTTTCTAAGTTACTAGACTACAGTTTTATGACAAAGAAAGACTGAAGAATTGTTCCAGACAATAAAGAGTATAGACTTCTTCAATAAATATAAGAACCTTTTGGACTTGTGATCTGAATAGGTAGTACCTGACATTGGTGAACATCATGGATTATTATATGAAAATCTAAGTGCTAGACCCAAGATTGAATTCTGGAACTAAAGCTTCATTTCTGGTACAATTGGAGGCAATTCTAAAGGGGTGAGGGGATTAAACAGTAGCATTCATCAGTGTCAATCACTATGACTTGTTACATATTTTGAGTTCTGGAGGATAGTGTAGTTTTTTTTTTGTTTTTGTTTTAGCTTAGCTTTGTTTTGTTTTAGCAAATGCACAACAAAATGATAAATAGAAATGGATTTTTATGATTGTAATTATTGACTGGTTCAGAAAAGGTAATTAAATTATATAGACTTCAATATGCACAAATAATGACACATAGAAGAACATAAAGAAATTTATAAAATTCTTACTTGTTTCTTGAGAGTTTAAATTATTTAAAAGCTAGTTTAAAAGGATATGTCTTTAATTTTTACCATCCAGTTAATTTTCTTATCTGAGTCATACTTATGAGGAGGTCCTTTTAGCTACTTTTTAAAAAAATACAGAAAAAAAAACCCCAAGAAGTTGAGACCCAGAGATGCTAAAAACTTCCTCATGACAGAAAATGATGCAGACCTGGACCAGTGCCACATGTAGAACTGCTGTGTCATCACTAACACTTGTGTGTTCTTCTTCAAGTTTTTATAACTTTAAGAAACCTTCGAGCTTGCTTCCTACATTTTATTGATCTCCTCTGGATGCTCTAGTCCTCATTTGTCATCTTTTTCATTAGTGACATTTGTCATTGTCTTCACTATGAACTGTGTGATTACATCTCCGCTTTTCACAAACAGTGTTGCTCTGGGAAGAACCAGGAGGAGGTGAGAATGAGTCTAGTGATTACTCGTATACAAACTCATCTCATTCTTGCAAAGTATTCCTTCAGAGAACTCAGTTTTTATGTTTCAAGTATTTCCAGTACTGACTAGTTCTTACATTTTAAGTTAACCCATATTCCTTAGTTAACTCTTACACATGGCTCACGACTTCTTGCTTCATTTTTTATATGTCTTGATTCCTTGGTGGCTGGCTAGTGTCCCCTTCTTCTTTTGAGAGTCCTGTGTCTAGCTGTCACCTCTATAGTTCCTTCCTGGCTACTAGCCTGTCAACTTTTTATTAACCCATGAGAGTAATACATAATTACAGTACACAGAAGGATTATTTCACAGTAATTATGAGAGCAAAAGTCAAGTGACACTTTAGCATATTCTTCCAACTACCCATCCAAGAGTAAACTTTTGTATTTTAAGCTTTGTAGATAAATTTACAGACATTGGGTTAAACAAAAGAGATGAAATAACTACATAATAAAATTTAAATGCTAGTAGTAATGTAGTGGCTGCAAGTCCAGTAAATCATAATGCTCCAGTGAACAATTATATGTTAGTGCACATGACACTTGGCAGTTTTCCAGACAACGTCTTGCTTTTCCTGTATCATAGTGATGGAGGTCCTGTCACTGGACATACTTATTCATGAGGTAAATGGAGGACAAAATAATAAAATGACTTGCTAAATCCATACAGTTATAAGTAATAGTGTTGGAACTTGAATTCAGAATTTTTCAAAGACTATTTTCTTTACAATGCTTTTCTGAGATGCATTTGGATTTCTTGGGCTCCTTACCCAGTACATCAAGTGGAAAAGGCAGAATCTAGGTCCGTGAGAATGTGTTTCATCAATTTTATGCTCTTTCCTTACGTTTTACTTGTCAGATAAAATCACAGGGCAGAAAGAATTGTTTCTATGTCTTTGCTAACTAGTTAAAATGTTTTTCTGGATGATGGAAAACTGAGCCTGCATTGAAGCAAACAGTGAGTAATACTTAAACAACCACAAATTGTAGCAGACCACTCTCTTAATATCTGTTTCAACAGTTTGAACATTTTGCCAAATATTGCCAGAAAAATAGTAAAATGCTAGGAACCAAGTAAGCCTGGAATCTTTTGTGTTATGAGTGTGACTGATAATAAAACTGGACAATAGAAAAATAAGAGCAATAATCCTAGAGACAACAAATTATATAATTAGAGTAATGCAGAAATATAAATCTAATGTACAAATACAAATTTATAACGCATTAATTTCTAGAAATCTATGAATTTTATAGATTGCTTTGGTACCATAATTTTCCAGTATCCTTTGAAAGAGTAAAGAGGGTATGGCTCTGAGGTTCTGAAGGAGGGAATATTGTCTAGTAAAAGAGAGAAGTGTGGAGGGAATGAAGCATGGTGAAAAGGCGAGAACGAGAGAGAGAGAGAGAGAGAGAGAGAGATTGATTTTGACTTTTCAGTAACTCTGTCAAACTATATTATTTATGGGAACAATGAAATATTTAGGAAGTTTCCTGTTAACAAAGTTTCATTCAACTGTGAGATTATTAGCTTATTACTTTTATTTTAAAAAAATAAAACAGAAGTTAAAAAAAATCCCAAACTGTTTCTGGGTGCTTTGATAAGTCATGCAAAATGAAAGACACTTTCATACTCCTGTCTTATGTCCAGAAGTCATTAAACCTTCCAGACTCAGTTCCTAGATAAAGCAATCCTTCGGTGTGTTTGGCTAAGGAGGTGGTGACACGGTTTGGCTCTGAAGAGTGGCCAGGATCTTTGTCATTTTACAAATCTCCCTTTTAAATGGGCTTCTGCAAGTTGTCCTCTGACCTGCACACACTGCCCCTGCCATGGACATGCATATGCTTGTGCCGAAAAGTACACAAAATTAAAAAAAATAAAAAGCTCTCTGATGCTACTTTTTTGTTCCTAGAGGCATATCTTAATACCACATGTGCTATTTGTGCCTCTTTGGTGACCAAGAGATCAAGACATGTCTTTTTTCATGTTTGTTTCAAGAAAATATGCCATCTGCCTGTTAGGTACATACTGAGGCAGAACTTGGTGCATGGAACATGGGTAAAGCAAGAAGCTATGCATCCATTGTCCTAAGTCCTGTGTTCTTGACATATGATGTAGTCAGAGCAACCACAATGAAGTTAATGAGCCTGAGAAGAGTTATAGGGACTGCCATTGCCGTGACTCCTTTACCCAGATCTAAAAAAACATTCAAGATCACTTGATGGGATGAAAGAGAAAGAGGAAGTCTACTTGAGCCCTGGAGCAGGGTAAAAGGGGACAGATAGTCAGATGGCTCTTGACACTGATACCTGAGCCATATGTCACCTGACAGCTGCTTAAGTGAGCATTAGCCTCTATATATGCTGTCTAATACTGATTTTGAATTTTCTTCCCCACTTCCTCAGTGAGCCATCCCCAACTGCCTGTCTCTACTGCCTGCAAACTTGGAAACATTGTTTTAAAAAGTCTTTCCTCAGCTCTGTGTATTTTTGAACAGGCCATTTCCTGCCCTCCAAGATCAAAGGACACCCTAGAGGGAATCTTGGTGTTTGTCTTATCTGCTTTCCTTCATCCTGTGGTTGCAGGAATAGGACAAAGGTAGTCCAGGCCTTCAAAATGTTTGGCTTTTATTAAGAGACAGCCAGCCAGCAGGGAGAAAGCTTCCTGATCAGTCTTCAGTTGTTTTCTCTTTGCCCTGCATCCAAAGTGTGTGGTGTCTTCAGCTATGTATAGGCTCTTTTTATCCAGTTATCATGGACAACCAAGATCACTGTCAGGACAACCTGTATTTTTTAGGGTGCCTCTGGGGCTGTTAAAGAGGTATCCAGTGCCCAGCATTGAGATTTTCATTTAATAGCTCGTGTTTTCAGGAAGTAACATGGTCAATCCATAATTCCATTTTTTACATATTATATTTGCTTATTTAGCTTACAAACTAGTAGATTTCTATCAGGCTTCTTCATGTATCCTTAGTCTTGCCTATCCCACCTATACCCTCTCCTCTCCCCAATCTTTTTATCCCCAATTAATCTTTAAACTTCAGGATTTGGAGGAGTTTCTTGTCTAGTAAGAGTGTTAGCAGCACAGGAGAAGACAAGGGCTCATACTTCCTCTACACTCTCTTTTTCAGCAGTGCGAGGCTTCCTTTTCTCTAGACTTGAGCTATGGCTCTGGTTTTCTCCTCTTTGCCAGCCTCCCCCTTCCATGGCTGACAGATCAGTTTGATTGTAAAGGATTAACTAAATGAGAGTGTTTTCAAGAGTTTGTCTTGTTATTTTTATTTCATCAGCCATCATTTTCCCAAGGAGATTGTTTTAGGGTCCAAACTGGAGCTTATGGGACAATTGGAGGGTATTTTTGAGTACACTATGTAGCCACCTCTTATTTTTTCTCTCAATACCTGTGCCTCAAGACCCTTTCCTTTGCCAGACACCTGTGGAGCCCCTTCTCTGGACTAGGCATGTTTGCAGGCACTGGGGACAGAGGGGCTGGCAAAGTCAAGCCCCTTTGCTGCCCTGACTTCCCTTTGAAAGTTGAGGCAGGTGATGATATTTAATATGCCGAATACTATGTAGATAAGTGAAGTAAGGGTCAGGGCTATGAATTGCTGATAGAGAACACACATACAGATGAGACAGTTTGGAAAGCCCTTTCTCAAAGTAGCATAAAGATGAGGTAGGCAGGTAAAGGGGGAAAGAAGATAGATAGAAGGGACAAAGGTTCTGAGGAGAGGCCAGAACTGTGTGATATGTGTGGGGACAGGAGACCATGTGAAGAGGGCATGGAGAAGTGGGGCCCTGTATGTTATGACCAAGAACTTGCTTATTATTCAGAGCAGCAGAGGGGAAACTGCTGGAGAATCAGGGAGATCCAACTGCCATTCTAAAAGTGTTCTGAGGCTATTCCAGAAAATATGCTCCAAAAAGGCAAGAATGACAGCTAAGGGATTAGACGTGACAGCAGACTAGAGAAGGCAAGGATCAGGGTAGCCGAAGTTATTGAATTTGGAAATGCATTTTAAATAGCAGACACAATAGGTATCAGCTCAAGGCTCCTGGGCCAAACTTAGTGATCAACAACTAATCACATTCAGAATAGGCAAGCAGAATAATTTTACAGCGCTCATGGCAGTGTATTAGTCAGGAACAAAGTCACTGATAATAGGAATTTGGAAAAATTCAAAGATAGGATGCTTACAAGTGGATACCGTGTGTTGATTTTGGACGTCTTTCTAATGAAACTATTATTTCACAACTGGAGAGTAGTCCTTGAGTATTATTTATTTATTTATTTAATGAAAGAGGCACCCCTTGTGTTTCTATAAGACTCTGAACTCAAATGAAGTCCCCTGTAGTGTGGCCCTCAGAGCAGTGTTATTTCTCTGGGAGAAACTTAAACAAACAAGGAAATGTGTTAAAAAAGAATTACTCTAAAAAGTGCTGATGGTGGCAGGCCCACAAAGGAGCACTGTATTGGATGAACGGACTGGCTGGAGAGAAGTTTCAGCTGGCGCAGACCAGCCCTTAGTGCTGAGTTTCTATGCCCTAAGCTCACACAACCCTCCACTGTAGCAAGCTTGGCTAGCCCCAACCTCAGCCTTTCTCCTTCAGGCTGGGGGAACTGGCGGGGGCCTGCGGCGATGCTCCCTTGGTCACGCCCTCCTCCTCTGGCCCCTAGTCCCATCCAGGCCACACCCCCACGCCATCCAGGCCCCCCCCGCCACGCCTTCCTCGCCGAACTGCGCTGGCGCGGGGGCAGCCTGAGTGACCTTGTGGGTGGAGCTTCCGTCACCAGCTAGACCCTCTCTGCGCCTTGCCCAGGGTCAGCACTCATCTGAGGACACGCACTTCCTGCTAGGCCTCCGTGAGCAGCTCCGCAGAGCAGATCCGAGCCCCAGAGCCCGAGTCCTTCCAAGCGATTCACCATGGTCGATGAACTGGTGTTGCTTCTGCACGCGCTTCTGGTGCGCCACCGCGCCCTGTGCATGGAGAACAGCCGGCTCATGACACAGCTGCGGTTGCTGGTGTGTGAGCGGGCCACTCTGCTGCGCCAGGTACGTCGGCCGAACTGTCCGGTGCCCTTCCCCTCAAGGTTTCACGGCGAGAGCGGCCGGCTCCCCGAGTTTGTTGTGCAGACAATGTCTTACATGCTTGTGAATGATGATATCTTCTGCAACGACTGCATGAAAGTGGCATTCCTGATCAGCCTCCTCTCCGGGGAAGCAGAGGATTGGGTAGTGCCATACATACTGATGGATAGCCCGATCCTCTGTGATTATCGGGCCTTTGTCGAGGAGATGAAACAGTATTTTGGCTGGGATGACGACGACGAGGATGAATTTGATGATGATGATGATGACGAGGAAGAGGATGATTTCTAGGCCCTGAGCCCCCTTAGGCCTAGAGGGGGAGGTCTCTGCACGCTGTCTCCTCCCTGCCCTGACCCGCTACTCCTCCTGCCACCGCGCTCCCTTTGCATTGCCATCCTCTCCCCTGCCAGTCACTTCGCTCCTTCATCCCTTTTAGTGCTTGTCTTTGTTCCAGTAACCTGATGCAAGTGCTTGAGTTGGGCCTGGGCCTTTCTCTGAAGCTCACACTGTTCAGCTTCAATCAATCCAGGCACCCCTTTCCTAATCTGAACTGTGTTTTGAGCTCCAGCCTTTGTCCAGGCCTGTGTTTGAACTGGTCCGACCACCTGCATTCCTGCCAGCTGGCTTCCACTGGATCGCCATCCTACATCTGCCCAGAAACGTGTGCCTGTCACCTCACCACCACCACCCACCGCATCTCATCTGCAGCCATCCACCTTTCAAGAGAAGGACCAAGAAGAAGATGACGGAGTTGGCTACACCTATTCAGACTCTGATTTGGACAGCTCAGCAGCCCCTGAAGGGGCCAGTCTTACAGCCTGGTTAGTTCTCTCCCTACTCACAGGTTCCTCCTCTGCCCGACCAGACTGCTGCAGGAGCCTGATGTGCCTGCCTGACAGTTGTAATGTTGATGTTTCTTTTCTTGTGTGCATCAGTTTTGCACAGCTGTCATTTTTCTTTCAGAATTGCAGCAGTCCCACAGATGTGTACATATGGACAAGTAGTACTAAAATAAAAACAAGCGAACAGGCGTTCAGCCCAGATCCCCTCTAGTACCTGGAAAAAGCAATGGCATTCTTTTCAATAAATATCAAGCACTGCAAAACTAGAACAAAATTGTCTTTTCATGGTTAAGAGCTTTTATTTTCTTTTGCCGTTCTTATCTCCATTATTTCATTGAGATCAGGGAACTTGATTCAATTCTAGTATTCTCACGTTCATTTCTAGTCTCCAGAAGACAGATAGCATAGGGTTTTAAGCACTTTGGTGAAGAAATATTTTCTGGGGCTTCCAAGGTGGCATATGAAGGGGTGGCTGAGTATATTATGTCATATTAGGTCACTTTGAAGAATGAAAGGGGCATTATTAGTAATTCAACTGACAGTGCAGGCATCTTCTTGGGTATAGTAAAGGTTCCTAATACAGCATGGAAGTTCTATCCATTGTCTGGACCGTGGCTATTGAGCTCAGACATCCATTAACTAACTTAGTAGATGTTACGGTGCTTAAGCTAATGTTAAATCTTCCATCTTGATTGATGGGACTCTAATCAGTACAGCCTACACTTAACCTTCCGCCCTCCTTTGGCTGCAGTCCTTACAGTTTCCGTTTATACATTTGCCTCAGATTGCTGCCCATGGAAGTTGGCAAGATGCTTAAATGCTTCCTGAACTGGGCTGGAGTTAGGGTTACCATCTCTGGGCACAGAGGGTTCAGAGGCAGTGAAGGAGTGGGCAGAGTGGGTACTAAGAATAAAGTATGCAGCTTTGTAAGTTCATTATACCAGGTTACCTCACTGAAATGAACTTGAAAGAGGGGCTATACACGGGGACCAGGAAATAGCAGGGAAATCTAAGGTTTTCTGTATCTACCTGAATGTCTTCATTTTATTGTTCTGAAAGTCAATCCAGTCTTAGCAGTTTTGATTGATTTAGATAATACATTACTGTTTAGCACAATTTCCGGGATGAAATGGGATGCTGATCATCATATGAATAACCTTACAGGTGTGGGTTGAAACATCCTGCCCATAAAGCATTTAAAATAATGCTTGCTCTATATTCAGTACTCCACAAGCATGGGTGATTACTTCCACGCCATTGGAAGCATGGCTCAGCCAGCAGCTTGCTTACTATGAAATTGGCTTTAGTAGGAACATGCAAGGTGACCAGGAACTGAGCGGAAAGTAAATATAAAACTGAAAAGAACCCGTTATCTCTTTGGGGCTCTTACGAGAAGCCATCAGGAAAAGCATTTTGCCTGGTTAATAGACAACGTTCAGAGCAGGAGTCATTTCTGGGACTTAGGACACTTGTTCTCTGGAGGGTGGGGACAGGTGGGGGTAAGGAGGACTTGGCAAAGAGGCCAAGGTCTGGGTGGAAATGGGACTGTTCCAGAGCTGCCATGTCCAGTGTTCCAGAGCTGCCGTGTCCAGTGTTCCAGAGCTGCCGTGTCCAGTGTTCCAGAGCTGCC
>NC_022026.1:17637207-17640366 GCF_000317375.1 Microtus ochrogaster
CCAATGTTCCAGAGCTGCTGTGTCCAGTGTTCCAGAGCTGCCGTGTCCAATGTTCCAGAGCTGCCGTGTCCAATGTTCCAGAGCTGCCGTGTCCAACGTTCCAGAGCTGCCGTGTCCAGTGTTCCAGAGCTGCCGTGTCCAATGCCGCTGAATAAAGAGGATAGCTGGTGATTTGGAATTCAGTTGCCACTTTCTCCCTTCTCATTGGAAATACAAAAATCCTTGTAAGAGTATCACATACACTTGGAGACATCACCAATTCTTCATCACTAGAAATAGGGGGATGTGGGATACTGGTGGGATAAGAATTAAGGTATGCAGAGAAGAGCTCTGATACATTACTGCATACAACGCCCTTGGATTCATAATGGATCCGTATTGCTGCTGAGAGGGTACCTGGGCCTGAGGCAGAACTATAAGGGTGACTGGGGACAGTTTAGCGTAAGGGAGAAAACCTGTTCTTGACTGTATCTATGATGAACCCTTTGTGCTAAAAGTTGAGGCTACTTAACATCTGTCTGTTCCAAAGCCAAGCAATCTCCCACTCCAGTGGAAGGGAAGGGTCTGTGCTTAGTGAGGCTGCCGTGCCAAGGCAATGTTTAAGGTACGTTCAAGGTAGTTAGGCCTATCAGTTCTGAGCTCTGAAATGAGCGTTTTCTGAGCGCATATAGATGCATATATGAGGATTTCACAGCTGTATGTGGGCAGACATGTAAATGTAACGTGGAAGAACAGGCTATGCTGTGAGCTGCACGGAACGAAAATGTGCCATTTTGTTGTCAAGATTCCATAAAAAGTGCAGATACAGCAAGGGCTCTGCCAGTTAGGGGGGAAATTCCGAAAGATGGTTAAATCCTGAAAAGGCAAATGAAGAAAAGAATAAGGATGTGTAAAGAAGAATTCCACCTAGATGAACTCCATTAAATATTAAATATTAGAAGTAACAGACAGAAGTTCCTGTATTCTTACGTGACAAACTAGTATTGAAATGGTCACTGAAATTATACTTCCAGTAAAATAAAGTAAGCATACTAATATCAATAATCATTGAATCATCAAACATACCAATATGTTCATAGACTCCATTATTTGCATAGGTAAGCAATGTTGTCTGCTTAGTCCGTGTTACTGTGTTCTGCAGTATGGAATGCAAAGGTTGACATTCATCATGCATATTGTGTATTTGATTTTTTTCAGTGCCTGAATCAATGAAAAGCTCAGCAGTTTAGAGGTAGACAGACTAGATGGAGAAGTCTTGACACTAATGCTGCATATTTGTTTGCAAAATGAGTTTAAAACACTTTCTAGGCTCTTAAATCAACTAAGGAAACATTAATGAAGAAGTGTCCATTCAAGGTTCTTAGTGCCTTTTCCTTAATGGTGGTATTTGATTACATGAAGATTATTATTACTTACTTAGAAGTAGAATTTTGCTACAATAGTGTCAAAATATCAAATAGCATCTTGCATTATTGAGTAGGTTAAGTATTTTCCTAACAGTCTTAATCCTCTTAGTCTCAAAGGTCAATTACCTGTTTGGTGTCCTTAGAAGTTGTTTTAACCCTTATAGTCCTGGGTGACAGTCTGATCATTCATGTTGCATTTTCCTACCTGCCTGACTCATCTATTAGGATTTTTGTCTTCATATGTTCTATTGTCTAGAACTGTAAAATTAAAACAAAGAAACAAACCAACAACCCCTACCCCCCCCCAAATCACACACATATACACACAGACACCCCAAAATCACAGTCTGGGTAATAGTGAGCTTGAAAGAATTATGAATACCGGAGCAAGATTTCTTTGTAAAGCAAAAGTGCTCCCAGAAATGACTTAGGGAGCAGGGTATGAGAGGGTGCGAAAGTGTAACAAAGTAGCCAGCTGTAGCAATATTTGAATGTTTCATTTGGTCCACACAGAGGCTGGTGACTCAGAATGACCAATAACAAATTCATTTTTCATATGAATTCTTCAACAGCATGCATATATTATCCCTCCTTTCAGGGCTAATGGTTTCATCAATGGAAATACAAGAATATTGTGTTTATATTTTAGCCATGATTGTAAACAGTTTAAATTGAATGGCTCAAACAGTGCAGAATTTTCTAGGCAGCTAAAGACACAAAACTGTTTCACTTTTAAAGCTTTATTTTTAAAATAGTGGTAAAAGAACGCAGAGGGAGCTTGATTTTTTATATGTGCTGGTATTTCAAATGCTAGACCAAGGTCTTTTCCATTCTTAGAGAACTTCACATGCCCTTTATCAATATCTAAGTAGCACCCAATGGTATCATGCATAGTGAATTCCTCTCCGTAATTATCAAACTGTTTATTATGAGATTTCTTTCCTGTTCCACTGAAGCCAAATCCAAACTTGTCAGTACCCAGGTCTAAGGAGGCCTGCATGGTAGACCACCCAACTCTGCACAGGCCTTGGTCATGACAGGATACCTCATAGTAGTGTTTCCCTTTTAGCAGTCCTCTGGTCGCTCTGCACCCATGCCACTCCTTCACTTCTCTGCTCTGACAACACAGGCCATCTGACCCAATAGCAAAAGCAGATCCTCTGTCATATGGGTTCATCTGCCATTTGTTGAGCACCGAAGCACCGGTTTTAATAGTAGTTTTCCCTTTCTTTCCTTCCTGTTGGTCTTTCAGGGTCTCATACACTATCTGGATAACTGGAATACTAAAGGCACCAGTCTTTCCACTTCCTGTTTCTGCTCCCATAAGTACATCTCCTCCTCCTAGGATCAATGGGATAGATTCTGCCTGGATATCAGTTGGTAGAAGCCAATCCATTTCTTCCACAGCTTGTGCAATCTCAGGCATAACACCCATCTCGGAGAAGGCCGCCATCTTCGCTAACTCCTCCGCCGCTCGCTCAGTCGTTCCTTCCCTCCCTCCCTGCAGACACGCCGACCTGCTTCCAAGCAGCAGTATTTATAGTAACTGAGCTATGACTGCTAACTCTTGCATGTCAAGAAACACAAATCTTAGGAATTCTTCATAAAATGGCAACCTAATGAAAATAAATTTGGCAACTATATTTCAATGAAAAAAAAAAAGAACGCAGAGGGAATATACACTTCAGTGGGAACTGAACTAAATGTCAGTAATTGATTTATCTGTTCTCTAAATATTGATAATTGTACCGAA
>NC_022026.1:17640466-17641303 GCF_000317375.1 Microtus ochrogaster
AAGAACGCAGAGGGAATATACACTTCAGTGGGAACTGAACTAAATGTCAGTAATTGATTTATCTGTTCTCTAAATATTGATAATTGTACCGAAACATAGCATTTTTAGAAACCACAAATTTTAACACATATATAAAAAAAAAGAGTGGTGATGATCTGGAGAGAACCTGAGTTGTGAAAGGTACAGAGGTCCTTGTGCTCAGAGATAAGTACATTCCAGCACCCACTCACATAACAAGCGTGTGTGTTTGCATACTTATCTTTAATTCTAGTGATGGGGTCAGTGGCAGAGTCAGGGGGATCTCTGTGCTTTGCTGGCCACCAGCTTAGCTCCAAAGTTCAATACCAGACCTTGTCACAAAGTAATTAAACAGAGGGCTAGAACAGGACACAATATCCTCCACACATGGAGGTAGGCAGGAACACACACACACACATACACACACAAACACACACACTCACACATACACAGACACCACCTGCATACTCACACCACATACACACACATCCATCACACATCTTCGCACACCACACACATACACGTATCTGTCACACACACACACACACACACACACACACACATACACACACACACCACACCACAAACCACCACACACATGCATCCATCACACACACAAACACACACTAGTTTTTATACAATAGTTTAATAGTGTAATAAACCTCCACAGCCTCACTTTCTGGATTCAAAAGTAATCTTTACTTTTGCTTCATTTATTCATTTTCCTCTTAGGATATTCATGAAATATTTTGAAACATCCAGATACCAAATCAGTTCATTGACTAATTTAGTATGCTTTTTTTTTATTGAGAAAAGGAA
>NC_022026.1:17645188-17665053 GCF_000317375.1 Microtus ochrogaster
TAACCGCTGAGTAGAACTCTAAAGTGTATATGTGCCACACCTTCTTTATCCATTCTTCTATTGAGGGGCACCTAGGTTGTTTCCAGGTTCTGGCTATTACAACTAGTGCTGCTATGAACATATTTGAACAAATGCTTTTGTAGTATGATTGGGCATCTCTTGGGTATATTCCCAAGAATGGAATTGCTGGATTCTGAGGTAGAACATAAATGTTTTAAAACCTAATTGGTATGTCCATTTCTTCAACTTTTCTCTTTTATTACCTTGCTCTGATTTTGCTAATTTCATTATTTCTTATCTATAAAAACTCCTCATATTTTCATTCACCAATATTCAGAATGCGAATGACAAGATTACATAAAATTTGTGAATTAAATTCACTTTATTTTACAAATTTATTTTTGAACTATTTCATGCACCAGCGCATGTGGAATTCAGTGTTTTGTCTTTCGAAATCTCCATAGACATTTTATAGAAGTTGTAAGTTATAAAAGTATGCATTCCCAGGAACAGTGCATAAGGTTTCCTATTGTCTACATCTACCACCACTTATTATCTGTTTTCTTAGTGAGAGATATTCAGATTTTAGTAAGATAATATTTCAATGTAGCTTTCATTTACATCTTTGGTAGTTAGTGAGGTTGAACACTTTTTTTCCCTTGTTTATCTGTCTTTTATATTTCTTCTTTTGCTGATTGTCTGGTAATTTTATTAGCCTATTGATAACTTGGCAAAGATGCTTCTCCTATTCCATAGACTATATGATACACATTTTTCTTTCATATATAGGTACTTCAGAAAATTTATCATCTCATCTGATCATGGTTGGCCTTATTTCCTGAGGGACTGAAGTCCTATCCAGAAAGTCTTTTTATATGCCTTTGCTTTAAGGTGTTTTCCTTATTTTTCTCCTCAGACAGTTTCAGAGTTCCATATCTGAAGTTAAAGTCTCTGATCAGTTTGGACTTACTATTTTTGCATGATGAGAAATAAAGATCTACTTTTCTCAATATGTGCATCTCCAGTTTTCTCCACTCTATTTTTTGAAAAGGTCATCTTGCATCTTCATCAAATGGTACTAGAAAATTGGAGATCAGCATGTAGTAGAATGAAACAAGATTATTACCTTTCATTTTGCACAAAGTCAACACCCAAATGAATTAAAGTCCTCAAAATAAGACCAGATATTTTGGATAATGCCAAAAAAATAGCAAGTGTACTTCAAAACTCAGGCATAGGTGGGGACTTTCTGAATATGGCTTCAGTAGCACAGGCAATAAGACCAAACATTAATGAATGGAATCTCATGGATCTACAAATTTCTGTATGCTAAAGTAAAACATCAGTCACATGAAGAGGAAGTCTACAGAATGGGATTTTCTATTTATGAGCTATGTCTCTGAAAAATTAATCTCTGGAATACACAAAAATGAACCATTATGAAACCAAACAACTAGTCAAAAATGTTCTCTTGTTCTGAACATAGAATTCTCAGAAGAAGAAACGCAAATGGCTAATTTTTTAAAAGGTTCACATTAGTAGACATCAAGGAAAGGTAAACTAAAAACACATTGAGATTCCAGCTCTTCCTACACAAAATTACTTTCATTAAACTAATAAGCAAACAAATGATGACAGATGCTGGCAAGGATGTGGCAACAGAAGAACCCATGTTCACTGCTGATGGTATAAACTAGTGTAGCCACTATGGAAATCAGTCTGAATAGTCCTCCAAAAGCTAGAAACTGAGCTACATCTGCCCCAGCTGTACCAATCATAGGAATATTTCCAAAGGTCTCTAACTATTACTTTGAAGAAACTTGCTCAACCATGCCCATTGCTGTTCTGCTTACAAAAGTCAAGAAATAGAATCAGCCTAAATTTCTATCATCAACTGATGAATGGGTAAAGGAAATCTGGTACATATCCACTATGTAAATTCATTCAGCTATGAAGAAACATGAAATTATGAGATTTGCAGGTAAATGTGTGAAATTAGGAAACATACTGAGCAAGGTAACTTGTGTTCAGGAAGATAAATGTACTGTGTTCTCTCTCATACACAGTTCCTAGCTTCAACTCTTTACATTGTATGTTTAACTTGAAGTAGCTGTGGAAAAAAACAAGAAAGTGGTTACTGTGATGGAGAGTTCCTTAAATGAGGGAGATAGATTAACATATGTGATATGAAGGCAGAAGGGGAAAATTTTGGGTAGGATGAGTAAGGATGGGTGGTTGGGGAAGGTGATGAGAGAGAGAGAGAGAGAGTTTTGGCCTAAGTTTATATGAAAAAGCTGTATGGAAACTTGATGCTTTTAAAGCCAGTCCCCCCCCCATGCAAGACTGCCACTCTTCTTGGTTGACTACCAGAACTACTTGATAAGATACCATTTCTAAAGAACACACTGGTTACAAGGTATAGGGGAATCAACCCGAAACTGAGCTGGAACCTTCCTCCCTGCTGGATAGCTTTCAGAGTACTGTAATATGCTAAACAAGCTGCTTGAGCAGAAAAGGCATTCGTGGGGAGCCCTATTATCCATAATACCAACTTTCCAGGCAAGATGTACTCACTGGTGCAATAGTGGTGAAATTATTATGGGGATAAGCAATCATCCTCTGATTCAAATTAAGGCCCATTTCAGAGGAAAGACTGGTACTACAAATCTGGTGAAAACCCATTGCTGAGAAAGCCTTAGACCATAGAGGGAATTCATCAATTACCCTCTAAATTTTTGTTTATGCCTATAGAGAAATGGTACTCCTATCCTAAATCAGTAAAGATTCTCTTTACAACAAGTAGTGGTAAATGTAGCAGTCCTTCAAGGTGCTGAAAACAAATGACAGTTGAGTGCCCAATCTTAAGCATGAAATTAGTAGTCTCTAACACTCAAGGAATATTTAGGAAGAGGGGGATAGGAAGAAAATAAGAGCCAGAGGCAGCAGAAGGGGCTCTGTCTCTCTCTCTTTCTCTCATATACACACACACACACAAATACATTTATATTTAACATAAAGCAAATTTGGTCATAGTGAATAATCTTTTCTCTGTATGTCTGTATTCTGTTTTCAAATACTTTATTGAGGATTTTTGAATTTTTTTCATCAGGAATATTAGTCCATAATTTATTTTTTGTTGTGTCTTTTCTTGGTTTTGACATTAAAGTGATACTGTCTTCATAGAAGGAATTTGAGAATATTCCTCCTCTGTCTATTATGTAGGATAGTTTAAGAAGGATAGGCTGTAGATCTTTGAAAGTCTAGAAGAATTTTTTTTTGTGTGAATTCATTTGCTCTGTAACTTTTGCGTTTTTTTTAAAACCTGTAATGCTTTTTATTACCATTTTATCCTCATAATTTATTATGGATCTAAATTGATAAGCTATTCTATGCTTAATTTTGGTAATTTGACTGAATCTAGAACTTCATCCACTTCTTTTATATTTCTAAATTTAATATGAAATATAAGCTTTTAAATATGCCCTTATAATGTGAATCTCTTTGAATCTCTTTGATACCTGTTATATTTCCTTCATTTCAATTTCAATCCATGTGTACTTCTCAATCTTCTTCGTGTATTCTTTAAAATGTTTTCAAGATTCTCTACTATTGTCACAATTAAGCTTTGCCATTTCATTTTATGACAGTTTTGTTTTGTTTTTCTTTACCACGTGATGCTAGTTCATGATTCTTCTCTGTGTACTCCTGACTGTTTCTGAATCTGGTATGTTTGCTCTTCTCTCTTAACCAATTTCTTCATTTTTTAAACAATATGATATGATGACAGCGGAATAGGTTACATTTCTTTCTTGGAAACATTTTTTTCCTAGGGGGTTTTATTTCCCTTTTCTCTCCTGTCCCTTCACCTGTATGGTCACGTTTCTTGAACATTTTCAATGTGCTACTATTGGCTAGTTCTGCTATTTGTGGTGGCTTGAATAAGAATGACCCCATAGGCTCATATATTTGAATGCATAGTCCCCTGGAAATGTACCCATTTAAAAAGGATTAGGAGATATAGCCTTGTTGGAGTAGGTGTGGCCTTGTTGGAGGAAGTATGTTATTAATGGTGGGCTTGTAGTTTTCAAAACGCTCACAACACCCAGTGTGGATCTCTCTTCTCTGCTTGTGGATCAGAATGCAGTTCTCAGCCACTTATGCAACACTACACCTGCCTGGCTCCATGCTCCTTAACATGATCATAATAGA
Source organism: Microtus ochrogaster (assembly GCF_000317375.1). Classification (NCBI taxonomy): domain Eukaryota; kingdom Metazoa; phylum Chordata; class Mammalia; order Rodentia; family Cricetidae; genus Microtus; species Microtus ochrogaster. The sequence continues at coordinate 17,649,398 of NC_022026.1, forward strand.
CTAAACCTCTGAAACTGTAAGTGGAGCCTTAGCTAAACGCTTCTTTTGCTAAGAGTTGCTGTGGTCCTGGTATCTCTTCACAGCAAAAGAACAGTGTCTAAGACACTACTTTCTCAGTAGGGAGAGTTATAGATCAACCTTGTATGCTTGTCAGTCCAGTCCCCAGCAGTGTTCCCTGTGGTAGAAATAACTCAAGGCTGTTGGCTGGAACATTCATTCTTCATGCTTTTAGAGATGAAGCAGATCTGATAACTAGTTTGCCCCTGACATTTTATAGCATTTAACAGATTATTTCAACAGCACTCTCATGTCCATGATAGACCTGGATGCATCTGAATAATACCTGACAATATTTTCCAGAGGAACAAACTGTCCTTTCTGTTTTTACCTCTGTTGGTTAGTAGTTTTGATACCTAAATAACAAAGTTATCTATGTTTCTGGGAATTGTGGATTGAATTGGATTGAAAAAGGCTCATCTCTGGGGGTGCAATAACTCAAATAATAAGCAGCAAAATATCAATATCTTAGATTTCTTCCTCATGAACAACTGTGTATATATGTTGTCAAAAGCAAAGTCAGGAGTTTTCCTATCCTCTTCTTAGAAATTTGTATCCTCCTATGTAGCAAAAGGAAAAAATAAATTTTTGCTGCTCTGTGGAGAGGAAAACCTGCATATGTACAAGGCCTGATTAATGTAGAACAAAGAAATGTCCGACTTACAGGAATAAAGCATAGAGGGATTAAACAAGCATCTGAATATTGAATGGTAGAAAAGATAGACAAGGTTGGGCATAATGATGCATGTCTGGAGTTCCCGATACTGGTGAAAGAGACTGAGGTAGTAGGATGCAAGTTTGAGGTCAACTTCAACAGCACAGCAATTTTCCTGTCTTAGAAACAACAAGGAAAAAAAAGGAGCTGGATAAGTTCATACAAAAAGCATGACTTGCTGTGAGCTTACAATAGATTATTCTTTACAAAATATTTTGGTTCATTAAGAGTGGCTTGATGGCCAGGCAGTGGTCACACATGCCTTCTCTGATCCTTATGTCTGTAAATATATCTTGGGAATAATTATATTTCAAGACCATTTATGAGAAAAATCTACCAAATACCTTAATTGTCAGTGAACAGTAGCTCCATTTATCTTTTCTCCAGCGTACTATTGTTTAGCTAAGTGAAAATATAAAACTGATAGTGATAGACTTTAGTGTCCTGGTAGAAAGAATATATTCTCTAAATGGCAACAAGTGTGTATAGTGTCATTTGTGTATATATGTGAATTTTCTTGTTTCTCCAACTACACATATGAATCTATGTGTAAATGTGTGTTGGAGGTCAGAAGTTAACTTGGGTGTTATTCTCTAGGCTCTATGAGTCTAATTTTTTAAGGAGTCTTTCAGTGGCCTGGAACTTGCCAAATAGAAAAGACTGCTGGCTAGCAAGTTCTAGTGATCTGCCTTTCTTTGCCTCCCTAGAGCTGGGATTAAAAGGGTGCATAACTACACATGGAGTATTTTTAAACATCTGTCCTCATACTTGCAAAATAAACATTTTACTGGCTAATGTATTTTCTAATCTCTCTCAAGGTTCTTCTGTATTTGTTTATGAATATGAATTATATAGTCCATATTTCTACCTTCAGAAAAAATAATTTGTTGCTTTAGTTGAAATAACACTGCATTTATTCTGTCAGGCATCACTTATAGACGGTGACACGGTCTGAGAAAAACATTATTAGGCAGTATAAAAGTAATAAGTATTTCCATCAACCTAGGCAATGTAGCACATACCCTTTTGCTCTAAAGGCATGGAAAACAAAACAATGTTAGATTAGATCTAGAATTCAAAATGATGTAGTAAACACAAGATGTATGAGGCTACTACTGGTATAATAGCATACAGATTTACAGTACACATTTTTTTTTATGAGTAGAAGTACACTTTAAAATTAACAATCAAATCTAAGTATAACAAATGTGTAAATCAATAAGATACTCATTTGTTATCATGATTATTGTGCACTGTACAAGTTTGGGTTACAATGAACCCAGTTTATATGTCGTGCATTTTTATAGTACCAGTAGTGCAGAAGGTCTATTTATGACAACATCATCACAGACATGTGGATAACGTTCTGCCACATGATGTCTCTAACTACTTGGAATTTTTCATCACCATAATGATATTATGGGATCATTATTGTGTATTACATGTTCTGTAATTGACTGAAATGTCATTCACACATGTGAGCATATTAATTCAAGGAAAATTTGTGTCTTTATAAATTTGAATTATCCTATGTAAGAAAAATAAATGACTTTTCAATTGTTTAAATTAATTTTTAGGCCTTTTAGGAATTTGTAATGATATTACATGGAATCGTGTATTATGGAGCTACTGATTGTTCCCACTCTGTCTCTCTGACTCTCACTCTGTTTATGACAGTTTTGCATGCAAACTTTATGCCAAGGCAGAATCATAATATTTGAATTTTATTAAACTTTTTGTCTATTTAATTTGGTTTTTAAGATACATATAGCAACTATTTTGCCACACTTTCTGCTTGCATTGATTTTTCTTTTATTAAATTTTAGTAACTGTAGAGAGAAACATATTTCCATTCTTCTTGTTCAAAATGCTTGGTTATTAACTGACACACATATATAATCAAGTACACAGGAACACACATTTGTGTTATATCATTTTGCATTATACTGTTAAATTTTGTACAGTCCCTTTCAACATCTATTTCGTAGATGTTTTACAACAGAAAATATCAAACTTTTCCAATATTAAGTAAGTCACTTTTACATTATGAAAAAAGTTCCATTTGGTCACAGGTCATTTCTTTATTATTTTTAGTGGACTCTACTTTCAAATATAATTTCAAAAACTTTACTGGTATTAATGAGACTGATTTGTAGTTTTTTTATACAATTTTCCAATTTTTAATGTATCACAATTATATTTTTTACATTAACTAAATAAAAGTGTTCCTTAAACTATATTCTGGAGGAATTTAATTGGCAGTTGGAATAGGTCATTTCATATACAGTTTCAATTTTAAATGCCTATGAAGAAATACTCATTGGTTATAAAGTAAAACATAATATATTCTTTGTGAAAGTAGCTTAATACTTGAATAGATTACTAAATGTTTTGTAGTAATTAGTATTAATTAATATTTGGTAATAGCTTAATCCAATGTTTGACAACAATTTTTTATATTTCACAGTTTGATCTTCATTTCAATCTTATGATCCTATTATTATGCATATTTCATGGAAAAGAAAATCCAAGGCTCTGAAGGATTAAGGGGTTTATCCATGCCACCCAGTGAGCAGCAAATAAGGGAAAGAGTCAGACAGAGCTAATATTCTGTACTCTGCTGCTTTTCCACCGATTTCATGAACTGTTGTTAACATGAGGTTCTCATTACTGTTAGCTTTGTTTCTAACAGAAGGAAACAATAGTCATACGTTTTCTCAAAACAGATCTCTCATGCTTTCATTTAGACTCATAAGGTTCAGATGAATTTTTGGAATAAAAATTTCCTATAAATTGAAAAAATATTTTTGAACATATCTGATCTTTAGCTTAGTTCCCCGAATGATGGAACATTAAATTAGGGTTAATTTGTCAACCATTTTGAAACCAGATACCGAATTTCTAGGAACAAATGGAATGCATATGCTCTTGTACCTTAAATCTCGCTATTTTCAATAAGTTATAAATAAACAGGCATAGAAAGATATGGGTAATTTCCACTTCCTCCCCTCCTCCCACTTTCCTCCTGCTCCCCCACTCACCCTCCTGTCCTAAGAAAGGGCAGAGTACCTTGCCCTGTGGGAAGTCCAAAGCCCTCCCCCCAACATCCAGGCTTAGGAAGGTATGCATCCAGATAGAATAGGACCCCCAAAAGCCAGTACATGCAGTAGAGACAAATCTCAGTGCCCTTCTCTTTGGCTTCTCAGTCTGCCTCAATTGTGAGCCACATTCAGAGGGACCAGTTTGATCCCATGCTTGTTCAGTCCCAGTCCAGCTGGATTTGGTGAGCTCCCATTAGATCCCACACACTGTCTCAGTGGGTGGAAGAACCCCTCCTGGTCTTGGCTTCCTTGGTCATATTCTCCCTCCTTCTGCTCTTCAACTGGACCTTGGGAGCTCAGTCCAGTGCTCCCATGTGGGTCTCTGTCTGTATGTCCATCTGTTGCCGGACGAAAGTTTTATGGTGATATTCAAGAAAGTCATCAGTCTGATTACGGGACAATGTCAGTTCAGGTACCCTCTCCTCCACTGCCCAGGGTCCTAGTTGGGGACATCCCTGTGGAACTGGAACTTTTGTTTCCTATTATCTATAAAGTAATAAAGAATTATCAGAGAAAGAAATAAAAAAGGTGTAGTATGTCGACATAGTAGAATTTTACTCAGCTCTAAAGATATTGGAGCACACATGTGACTCAGTTTCCATCTGTAGTCAATTCTGACTTAAAAGCCATTTGAGCTCAAGCGTGCCTGCTCTGCCTGCATCCTTGAATGCTGTGAGAATGTTCTAATTAAGCCCATGGGAAAGAGCGTTTTGCCCATGAGAAAAGAACACATTATCTACTGATACACAAACTTAGTGCATGCCAGCTGAGGGCACATCCAGATAGAAAAAAGAAACTGCTTGCTGCTCACAGAATTCACGTGAACGATATGAACCTCTTTGAGCTTTCTCCCAAGGACAGTGCAGGGAGGTGGGTAGCTGACTGGGCTGCTCTTTGTTCTGCCATCTGCCCTTAATCTGTAAAAAAACAAATTCTGATATAAACTTTGGGCTGTTTGGCTGCTTTGACATGACCAAACAGACCTCACGATTCTAAAAAAAAAAAAAAAAAGAAAAAGAAAAGAAAAGAAAACAAAAAAGAAAGAAAAGAAAAAAAAGATGTGGGTAAAATAGTATACCACAGAATATTAACTGTCAGTAAAGTACACAATAAATCAATATAAAATGAAGCATTTGCATTTACTTATTGTTGACTAGGTATTAAAATTCACTATGAAGAAAGACTAGCAAACTCATCTGCCCTTTTGTTTTGCATAGTTCTAATAGCTGGAATGGTTTACAAAATCCTCCCGTCCTCATCCAGTTCCTTCCATTCCTCTAAGGACATCTCTGTGTGTAGTTTTCATTCTTGAGCTCCATTATAACTAAATCTCTTTCATTTCAGAATTGCTAGAATTTTCCTCCCATGAGCTTCACATTATGTTTCTCTGTCTGGAGCAAAATTCTTAGCAAGATACTGGGCACATCATTTAGAGTTATTCCAGAAGACTTTGGAGAGCTGTTTAAATCAGTATGATGTCTATACACACATTTTAGGAGTTGCAAAGCAGAGAAGGAGAGAGTATTTCGTGAGTTTTATTTTGTTCTTTGTCTAATAGTATCAAAACTAGAGCCATGAGTCTGAGAGATTCAGTTCCATGGCCAGTTAGTCTAGAAGACAACAGTACAGGACAATTTTCTGTCCTTTTTAGCCTCCACCTCAGGGATTAATAGCCTTTCCCATCAAGGTATCACTAGGGATTTGAAAAATGTCTACAGAATCAAAATCACATTTTCAAAAACCTTTGAAAAGCCTAAAATATTTCAAATTTTCTTTTGGCCCATTCTCCTGAGACACTAAGAACATTTGACAGGAGAGAGTCTCTTCTAAACAGGTCTCTGGAAAGCAGTCATAACATCTGTGGCCTTGGGTTTTGCTGATATAATGCTTTGACTCTCAGTGAAGATACTAGATCCTTGGGATAAATGATCCTCTTTTGCAAATTGCATCCATTTGAACAGAAGTCCAGTGTCAATATTGTTAATAGCTTCAGCAGTACAGAGTTCCTATCAAGGGTAAAAGTGCTTCTCCTTGTATCTATCTAATGATCTTTAGTGTCTAAGGGGGAAATATTAATTTATAGAGGCTGTAGTTAAATGATATTGGAAGTTCAGAGGCTCACCTTCATAAGCTTGCCTCTGAGTTCAGTTTAGACTCTAAAAGCTCCTGGTGCTTGCATTTATTAAGGAAATACTGATGAAATGAAGTGAAGCTGAAAATGCAGTTTGCATAAAAAGTTGTATGTTGAGACTAGTGGAGGTTTAAGGTTAAGAACCTACAGCTGTCAGTCCCTTGAGCATAATTAACACAGCCATGTGTTTTTTTTTTAATGATTATCCTTTGGAATGCTTACATTATGCCAAACTCTACACTAAGTACAATATATACATTCTATCTAACTTTTATTTACAACAATGCAAAATTTTGTTATCCTTATTTAACAGAAAAATGAGCTTTAGTGACATGCAAGTGCTTGACCAAATCTGGTTCCTAATGAGTATGTGAGTCACAGTTGAATGCAGTGCCTATCTGATTGCAAAGACTCCACTCTACCCTGCAGGCACTAGAAGAGAGCCTCAGCTAGATTCTCCAGGTTTATGTAAGTATCGCTTCAATCTTAGCCTCTGGGCTCACACTACTTCCTCCTTTCCTGCCCATCAAAACTCTCTCAGCTATTCTCTTATAAGAACGCTTGCTATTTAATTTAGGTTTTGTTTTGTGTGGTTAACCCAGGATGATAGCCTCATCTCCCAACATTTAATCACATTTGCATATACATTGTTTACAAATGAAGTACTCTTCATGGATTCCCAGGGTTAGGGCACAGACCTTGCTCACTTTATTCTAACAAGTACTCGATTTCCATGGTCAAGCTGAACAGGACCAAAGTCTTTGTGAACTTCCTTCTATTTGTGCGCTTTCCTTAGGTATCGGGGTTGCTTCATTGCTTGCACTGATCATTAACTTTACTCTACCTGTAAACTTCTACTTTGCCCTCTGAAAATAAGAATGAGTTCTCAGCAAATTCCTCTTAATCTTTAACAACTTCTTTTAGTATTCCTTTAACTTTGTTAGTTTAATTGCAGTTTAGTTCAATCATAAAGATATGGCTCCCATCGCCGTCTTTTGAATTAGTATTTGTCTGCCACTCTCCAACTACAGTTGTTCCTTGAGGTCGGGAGGTGTTCTGCAGCTGACTCGCCTTTCTTCTGCTTCCAAGCTTGGAATTTTATGTCATTAGATTACTTATACTTGTTGTTATCCCTTGTGATTGTTACACTTACATGAACATGCGGTTGAGCTGTGGAGTATCCCGTTGTTTGATTAAATAATGCCGTATACATTTTTATTTTTTTATTATTTTTTATTTTTTTCTTTTTGGTTTTTCGAGACAGGGTTTCTCTGTGGCGTATACATTTTTAGAATGATGTCCTAGGACAAGATTAATTTTTAACTCCAGTAGATGTAGTAAAGCAGATTACTGTCGAAAATGTGGGTGGAATCACTGAAATGAACGCAGGTCTGAATAGAACAAAAAGGTTGACCTCATACTCAGGAGAGATTGCTCTTGTGTGACTGCCATTAGAGTCGAACATGCATTTCCCCTGCCTTTGTACTGACATTAATATGCTATTATAAATATGCTATTTTCCCGTGTGTTGATTGTGGTGCTCTTCGTCAGCTAACACATTGGCCCTTCTGGATTTTCTAACTCATACTTGAACTGGAAATACAACATCATCTCTCCCAAGTCTGCGGATTTCGGATCTCATGTGTTTTCAAAATTACATGATCTAGTTTAGCAATTTCAGAGAGAGAGAGAGAGAGAGAGAGATATCCTTATTCCTATTTGTTTAGGGAAACTTCTTTAATATGTTCATTCTTAATCATCGACAGTTTTTTATTTTGTGGTGTGTTGTCTATCAATCTTGGTAGTATGATTCATTTTGAAATACTTGGTGATATAAATATCCATCCAACATCCTGTCTTTTCAGTTCCATGACCTACAAATTAGTGCTTCTTTTTTTTTGATCAGCTTTTGATGTTTGTTCCTGTGGGCATTTCTGATGTTACCATAATTATCAACCTTGGACATCCCTAATTCAAACATAAGATATGTCCACCAATTCATTCCTGCTATCCTTATACATAGCAATGATCTTTTCCCATAATGTCCTCCAATGTTTCTCATCTCTCTTGCTCCCCCTTCATTGAATTTACTTTATCTTATTATCACCAAGTCTCTTGCCTCTCTATTGTTAATATTATTTACCTCACAAAGTCCCAAGCCTCGTTAACTCAAACATAGCTTCAGAAAATCAGAAATCCTTGTAACTGTTCTCACTTGAGATTCAAAATCACTAACATCAAGTCAGTTCTGAAGGTGGCTTGGCAATTATATTAAATTTTCCAACTATATATTCACATTATTCCATGTCCTTTCACTTTTCAAAACTTGAATATTAGTGTTGCGACGGGACACATTTGCATTAGTACTGAGGAAACAGGCAGGGCCATTATTGTGAGTTCAAGTCCAGTCTAGTCCACACTAAGTTCCAGCTCAGCCAGGACTATTTAGAAGAATACTTTCTTAAAAAAAAAAGAGAGAGAGAGAGAAAGAGAATAAAAACAAACCAGTAAAAACAAAAGCCCCAATATCCATTCACTCCCTTTCCATTCATGTGAGAAAACTGAAGTAGTGCAAAGAGATTCTCTCTTTGCTCAGCACTCTGTCTTCCTAACATTCAGCTTCTATGTCATATACCGCCCTTTCCCATTGCTGCGGGTAATCGTTCACACTAGTGCTAAAGCCATTGCATTCTAGTCTATCCATAACCATCTGCTTTAGATTTCCCTATTGTAATACCATTCCTCTTCTATGTAATACATGTTTCTACTTCTTTTGGGTACTTCTTAGAACTGTAATCTGCTTCCCCCACCAGAGAAATGAATTACTAACATTAACGATTTCACATCACCATTGCTCTTGCTTTGTTTATTTTTCTTCTCGACAGGAAAAAAAATTTTGAAAGACTTTTCTACAATTGGTACTTCTTCTCCATCCTTTACAAGGAACTCTAAGTAATAATTAGTTCACTCCAAACTGATTAGAAAGCACTTAACCTCAATAATTAGGAATATGACTATTTAGAAATAGGAAGCATAATTGCATATGAAACCCTTTAGGTATATACTCAATTCAACCTGATATGTGTCCTAACAAAAAGATATTTGTAAAACAGACAGGAATAAATAGCCATTTATTTAATAAGCATTGTGATCAACTTCTTCTGATTCAAGGGAAATGGGTATAAAAAGTTTCAAGTGACGGTAATACAGGGCTATCCCTAAAAGCCAAACAAAACCTAAATAAAAGAGATTCCTTTCTGGTATTTATCATTAATGATACTTAGGGTCTCTGTTTCAGAATCTCTGAGCATGGATTGACCAAAGACTGTGGGTCGTGTGGAAAATGTGACAGTCATATGTTTACTGCTCTGCATTTGAATTAATTTTTTTTTAATTTAGAAATTTATCCTGTTTAATCCACAAGCTTTATATAGCTTTAGTTAAAAAATAAAATAAAACAAGTGAAACCAAGACACTATGTCCAAGTCCAGGCCCTCCCAGCCTGCCAATACAAGAGCTCTTCAGTTTTGTGTGCCAATTGGAAGAGTAAGGAAAAAAATTCTGGATGGGAGCCATGAAGTTTCATAAAACAAATTTACCTAACTGAAGGATCCTTGCTAGGTCTAGTAAATTGCCTTTACAAAAGATAAAGAAAAAAAGGGGGAGAAAGAAAACAAAACAGAAGCCAACCCAAAGAGGACAAAATTCCAGAGTTCTAATCAACTTATGAACCTGTCATCACGGACAATCTCCGGCATCCAGCAGTGCCTCCCCTGTTCCCTAGAGCTGAAATCCTGAGCTGTCAGCGGAGACTCCACAGCCAACAGGGGTATTTGCGGCATTAAAACACTCACTCAGACCCTTGTGGTACTTAACAGTGGTCTCACTTCTGGGCAAGCTTACAAACCTATACAAGGTTGAAAGCATAATTTACATGGTGCTAAAATTCAAGAGAAACAAGAAAAAAAAGCGGGGAGGGAACCTCTGGGGAGAGGCAAGGGCATTTAAAGGGACGGTAAAAATGCCAACAATATTTAAACGCCCCCTAAATTTTTTTTTTGGCTTAAAGTATTTCACTCTAAATGTCAATGGAAGAATGTCACTAGTACACCATGGACACCTGTGTAATGCAAATCCATGCCCCCCCTTTTTAAAAAACATGGTGAACTTCAACCTAGCAATTATTACAACAAATGTTATAGTCTAAAGCTCAAACACATTTTAGCGATTTTGAAATTGAATTGAGTACAAACCAAATAAAATTTACAATGTAAATTTTGAATTAATTTTATAAGGATGATACTCTAAAAACATGGCAGCCCTCTAGTGACTATGACACAATAACCTGCATTGATGTTTGGGTTTCTACAGGATATAACACTAGCATTCTCTTTCATGTGATTTAGCGTACTTTGGCCCATCTGACTCCTCAATGCTTAAAATTATGTTATGTTTAAAAATAAAAACTAGTATTGTAATAAATTATTTAGATATTGTGATTATTGATCATCGTTATATTTGTTTTCTGAAATAGCACTGTGTAAATCATCCATTTCCATATGTACTTTCATATTGACTTCAATTTCTATAAGTAAAATCCTTCAAGTTAGGTTACAAGTTCAAGATGGGAGCATTTTAAGTTTTGCCACTTGTGATTAACAGCTGTAACCAAACCTGAGATCAATGAACAGCATAGATACTAAATATAAAACATCCTCTCTGTTTGAATTTAGGTCACAACATGTATTTGGATCATTAACAAACTGTATAAATTGCTGCCCCTTTTCTCTAGATGCTCAGTGGGATATTATCTTGGCTGCATGAAAGCTCCTCTGACTTTTAAATAAGCTCTGATTCACCTGTGGTCATTAACTAAGCTTATTTGCAGTCACTTTCAGAGTTGCAGGGAAAGCATACATTTATATACTCCAGGAGTCCTAGAGAAGCTATGATCACTGCCCCTCTGTGAACTTAGGACTTGCTGTCTACTGGCAGACACAGTGCTAGCCCTAAACTGGTGTATGATACAAGTGTAGAAGGAGCTTTGGGCAGGCCTGCTTTTCGTCCTGCCAGGCTCCTGAATGGTTGGTTAGCTTTACACCTGAAATAACAACACACAAACTGTATTCATATAAACACTGCCTGGCCTATTATATCTATCCTCTTCTTTGCTAACTCTCATATCTTGCTAATCCATTTTTAATAATCTGTGTAGCTCCATGAAGTGGTGTCTTACTGGGAAAGATTCTAGTGTACATCCATCATGGGCTGGAGCTTCATAGCATCTGCCCTGGAGAGGAGAGTCATGGCGTCTGAGCTTACTTCCCTTCTTCCCAGCATTCTGTTCTGTCTACTGTCAGGAGCCATTTCAGGCTTCTCCTTTCTCACATCTCACAGGGCCTTGAAGTAAAAATCTTGAGACAGAAAACTTAAAGTTAGCCAAAACATTACATGCTGACAGTGGAGACTCAAGGTCTGGAAAGCACCACAGAGTGTCTTCATGGCTTGCTGCTTATCACTAACAGCAGGTGTTCTAGCCACTAACCTTGCAACTGCCCTGCTTAGCTGCTGAGCTGCCCCACTTATTTGCCTAGCTACCGAGCCCCTCCTTTCCTTCCCCCTTTCCTCAGTTCCCCCTGCCCAAGCTCCTTACTGAGAAGTATTTAAGACATGAAACTTGCTTCAAAAAACGGATGCCTTGACAAAATACTGCTTGGCGTCCGTTTCTCTTTCCTCCCATGTCTTTCAGATAGTGTCTCTTCAAGACCCTGGAGTAACTTAGGACCTGTTGGGTGGGTCGGTCTACTCCACCCACCTAAGGGCTGGCCTATCAAATGGGCCAAGGCAGTTTCTCTATTAACCAATGAAAGTAACTCCTCCATCATACAAGGGTTGTTATAAGTTATCTTTACTGAGTCTTTGATCTTTCAGTTGGCAATGGAGATTACTAGGGCTGTGAAGTAGGCATTGTCATTTTGATGTATTTTTTTTCCTTTTTATATAGAAACATGGCTCTGTTTTTTTAATTTTTGAATTATGTTCCGGTTATCAAGGGTAATTATTCATCAATTTTACAATGCTTGTTTATCTTTAAAATTCATATAAATATATTAAATTAAGACTCCTATTTTCTTTTTGACTGCTTAACTTAGTTTTATAAGCTGTTTTTTATGTGAGCCCCCAAATTCTTTGTTAAGTTCTAAAATATACATTTATTAAAAATAGTATGAATCTACGTTATAGTAGCATGAATATACATTTATAACAGTAGAATTGGTTTGTATTTCTCTGTTTATTATTTCTATGTATGGTAGATTTTGTGTGTGGTAGAAAACTGGTAATTACCCATTTGTGATATTGCTGGTTATCTTTGGGTCACAATAAAATTTATGATCACTTTAAAAAGTGAAAGAATGTAGTAACAATGTCTAACAAAGCATCTCCATGCTGGCACTCTGGTGACATTGCATGTCCTCTCATAGCCTAAAGTGGTAAGGCTCTGATGAAGTTTGGCCTACCCTTTTAGGGGAAACCCCCAATATCATCCCAAATAGATAGCAAAGTAGAGGCATTATGAAGAGCTACGTAAGGCATTTCTAATCTGCTTCTACCTTGGAAAGACTGCTAGGAGGCAATATCTCATCCTTTTCCCCTGAGTTCTTGAGCACAGGGTAGCATGGGACATTCCATCTCACTACCTTGTCTTTCAGGAACAGATGGAAATTATAAAACTACTTAACAGAAAAAGATTACACTCCTCAGCAATAAAGAAGCCTGCTGCCCGTGTTATCTTTCGTTTGGTCTATGCAGTTTTGTGTCATACTGAATGTCAAGTGACGTAGGAAGGTCACTCCTTACTGATCTTGTTTTTGCTGTCTCAGTATTAAGCTGCCAAAATCTATCTGTGTTCATTGTCTCCTTACAAGAAAAAATTGTCAGCCTCTTGACAAACTCTTAACAATAGTTGAGATTCAGGAACTGAAAGTATAAACATCACTTGAACTACCTGACCAAATGTGCCCCATGATTCAAAGGGCCTGGATGTAGTTTTTTGAAAGTTTCATACAGTCAGCAATATCAGTTAGACCCTTTCTTAGTGGATGTCTTTGTTAAATTTGAGGGCTCTCCATCATTACACTGGTAGCTCGTAGAAAAGGCAGTTAATTGGACAAATAGTCCACTTAGACATTATCCATATGAATATTCGTTTTAGAATATTTTTCAAGGCACATAAAAAAACAAGGTAATTATTGTAAGCATTTTTGCTGTATATTCATGTAGCTTTTTGCCAGATGTAATTCTTTCTATTATAATGAGTATATGTATAATGATGTATTATATACAATTCTGTATATCCTTTTTAAATTTAACACTCACTGAAACTGCTTCATAAGCATTTTAATGACTGCATACATATCTTTCACGTAGTTATTTTTGTTTTTGTCTTAAATTCTCTCAGTTAAGTAAATTGAAGTCTTTTTTCTTTGCTTGCTTTTTTCATTAGCAACCAATTATTCTGCAACAAACATACTCAGCCCTTAGGATAGATTTGCAGCTGAGAAAGCCATTTTTCAGGCTCTCAATGCGTGCTGTCAAATTGCTTTTTAACAGGTCTGCAAATTGTCATTCCCACCAGCATCTGTAGTTTCTACTTTCTAACTCTCACTGTGCAAAACAAGTTCCAAAATCTCATAGTCATTCACATTATTACAATAACTTTCTGGGATATTGGAGGTAATGTGCATAAAGACCTAGCAAATAAATTGATTCACTTAATAAGTGATTTGCCAAAATAAAATAATATACAGAATGGTTATGTTAATTGAACACTCTGACGTATTTCTTTCTAGTTGATATAAATTTTAAAATGTTGGTTTGTGCATATTAAGTTTCTAAAATGGCGCATGTACCCTAATGTGGTATCAATGTTAAAACCTTAATTTTCCAGCCAAGTTGTCTAAAATGCACACCACAAGACTATGGTTGGTCATAGGAAGATATCACAACTTTTGCATCATCTTGGCCTTAATTTCACTACTTTATTTTAGGATTCCACTAGACCAATATTTATTAACTGTGACAAAAATGTAAAATGTTTCAAGAAGTATAAGAACTTGATTCATACATAAAATGTACAAATAAGTGTATCTAAGCATTAGCTTTTAAAATTGATTCAAGGTAGTGAAAATTACTGAAGTAGACTTGTAAATCAACTATTAAGCATATCTGGTTTACACTGTGGTCAGCCCTGCTACATGTATGACTCATGCAAATGGAGTGCAGTATACAAAACTTGCTCAAGTATACATCATGTATAGTAATGCTACATTTTCTGTTATCTGGAAAGAATAACTTACTATTGACCTTAGTCTTGATAGCCTGGCTGAAATGGTATTTATCAAATTCCTGCACTGTAAAGTTACTCCTTTCCTCATTCCCATAGTATGCTCTTTGGAAGGAAATCACCGTATATAACCCATACTTAATGAGTAGAGAATTATGTATAATCTTTTGAATGTTATAATTAAAACCACATTCCCAAGCCTACTCATCCTTTTACATCAGTTTGGGACACAATTTATAGCTTATATCCATCCTGGCATGTTACACCTACATCATGTTAAACTGCCAGACCCTGGGCTACAGGAATGGGCTTTTATTCAAGGCTCTTCCTTTTGTGCTTCCATGAGTAATTTGTCCACAGGCCCCTCCCCAGAGCAGTACCTTCATTAGTTAGCCACTATCCTTGGTAAATATATATATAAATTATAAGCAGTGTTTCTCAAAACTTCAGTATACAAACTTACCTGGAACCAATTGTTAGCATGTAGATTCCTAGATCTCAGTTTACATTGACCGTATTCAGTCGTCTATTCTAGACATTAGACACTTAAAATATATTTTAGAACTAGTTTGTAGAAACTTGTAAAAATAGTACAGAGCTCTCCTGCTTACCATACATGTTATTTTAGTGTTCTTATTACTAACATCTGACATTGTACAACCCAGGAACTAATGTTGATGTATTATTGCTATTATGAGCTAGAGTGATTCCTTTATTCAAATTGCTGTTTTTTCCATAATTTACTTCCCCCATTTCCTAACTCCATTCAGGATCCCCATTACATTTGAACAGGGTGCACCCTTAGACACCTCTTGTCTATGGTAGCATCTCAGACTTTTGTTATTGTTATCACTGTAACAACTTAGCTCACATGGTTAACATGCATCTAAATTGTGCAAGTGGTAAAGTTGCACATTTTTTATGCTTTTTGCAAGGAAAGCATCTAACTCTCTATCCTTAAAGAGGAGAAATTTGTGCTTAATATATGGAATATATATAAAAGTATATATGTATTAATTACTCAGAATCTTCAAGGGGATAATTCTATTCCTCTCTTTGTATTCAATTAATTATATAAATATAGACACATCATTTTTTTATTTTATAGTTAGGGTTCTTGCTTCATACTATTTTTATTGAAAGTTTATTATATTGATTGATTTGTCTATCTGTCTCTTTGTGTGTGTTTGTACTTGTGTGAGTGTTTTCATGTGATTTAGAGAAAGATTTGTGGGAATCAGTTCTCTCATTTGCCATGTGGATTTGGTATTTAAACTCAGGTCGTCAGGCTTGGCAGCTCATATATAT
>NC_022026.1:17665153-17667168 GCF_000317375.1 Microtus ochrogaster
ATACCAGCTACAATATCTTACAATCCCACTTCCATATTTTGATACAGATTTAATTCTACTTTGTACAATTAGTAATATATTAAGTTGGTTCCTGCAACTATTTGTTTATTCCCACCATTACATTTTCCTTTTTTCCATACATGCTTACTTTAAGGCATTATACTATGATACTATGATTGAGTAGTACCAGACACTAGTATTAGAAATTAAGATCTGGGCATTAGAAGTAGTGCTTTGCTACTAGGGTGTCTTTGTTTTATAACAGTCTCAGCAGAAAGAATTAGATATATGGGTATATACATTATCTATCTATCTATCATTTATATGCCTATCAATTATATACATAAATGTATATGCAAAGATGATAAGATAGATAGTTATAATGATATAGAGGTATAAAAAAGAAAGAACTGATAATAAACTACACACAGTATCTGATGCATGATAGAACTGCTCTTTTGCCTTTTGCAGTCAAGGCAATGCACAAAACAGTTGGTACAGGCTCTTAGTCCATTATTCACTTTGCCCTAGGTTGTGATGACTCTAGTAGACCACTCTTTGTATGTAGGAATTATTGGCTCTGTGTCATTACAAGGTCTAGTTCTAAGCAATGTCAACATGCTACACCTTATTGGATTTCATTTTTTTCCCTTGGAAATGTGTAAAATCACTTATTAGTCAGAATTGTATTCCTCATTCAGTTAGTGTTTTCACGAATTACTCATGACCTTAAGCACATAACTTTTAAATTGTCTGGTTTAATCCTTTCAATTAACTCATTGATGAGTACAAGTCTTTTTTATTGGTTGAGATTTCATACATGTACATAATGTGTTTGCTCAAGTCTATTCCTCACCACCCCCCAAAATTTCTTCCCTATCACCACTATTACTATTACTTCTGATTTTTGTGTTTTGTCGTCTTCATTTTAACCCACAGAGTTATATGCACGGGTGCAGGGCCATCTACTGGACAGTTGGTGACCTCTCAGAGACCTTAACCCTGAAGAACTCTGCCTCTCCCTTTCCTTACAGTTCTCTGCTAGGGGTGGAACGTCCTGATGACCTCTTCCCTCTGTGCTAGGATTTTGTTTAGACTAATTTTATTCCGGTATTATGAATGCAGTCACAGCCAATGTAAGTTCATATGCGCAATTGTCCTGTGGTCCAGAAAATATTGTTTCACTGTATTCAACCATGGCCTTTGGATATTACAGTCTTCCTGCCTCTCTTCCATCATGTTTTCTGAGCATTAGAAAGAGTAGGTGTGGCACAGATGTCCCATTTAAGGCTGAGCTTTCTGCAGTCACCTATTCTTTGCACACTGATCAGTGGTGGGTCTCTGTGTTAATCTCCAATTTCCTACAAAAACAAGTTTCTATGATGAACATTGAGAGATGCATATGTAAGTATGGGTATAAAGAACTGTTTCCCACAGATAGCATCACCCACCTGAAGACCCTAGCTCTAGAGAATGAGGCAAAATGTAGATGTTGTGCAGGTAGCTCCACCTATCTGCTGTCCTCAGCTACTGCTACTGACCTCCCATACAGTTCAGTCTACTCTAAGATCCCAGTACAGCCACCAGAAGCTTCTAAGTGCCTCTTGACTACAATTATCTTCTCAAGATTTGCTATCCCTAACCTTGGTTTGGTCAGATCTTACTCAGCACAGAACAATTAAACTTGGAAAACCACACCGGAAGGCAGCAAAGGAGAGGGCCATAAGGAGGTGTGCTGAACCTTGGATAATATATGTTTAGACAGACTGTAGCAGACTCTCAGAAGATTGGGGATAGAAGCAATAACACTCACTACAAATTTCACAGAAGAACCCAAGGACTCAAGCCTCGCACAGCCTAATCCTCTCTTGAACACAGAACACACCTATGCCGAAAGTGAAAAGTTTGCTTAAACACTAAGTAAGAAAGATGTGTTTTTTTTTCCTCATTGGTACTTTGGGAGCTCAGTCTAGTGTTCCAGTGTGGGTCTCTGTCTCTATCTCCATCCATCGCCA
>NC_022026.1:17669830-17688598 GCF_000317375.1 Microtus ochrogaster
CAGTGCAGAAACAAAATTAATATAAAATCTAGAACAGCATGGCTATTCTTTATTATATTTCACAGATGAGGAAACAGATTCTAAGAAATAAAGGTAATTTTATACTGGTCACATGGGTCATAGTTGTAGATATCTTAGCTGAGCTGGAACTTTTTGGTTTCTGATTTCAAAGCTAATTATGATCAGCACTATGACCATTTGTTTGGCACAAATGAATGCAACAAATTGTAGAAAATTGAAAAAACTCAAATAAGGTTTAAAAGGACAAGAGATTCTTTCTGAGTTATTGTCAGAAGCAGTAACTAAGATTCTTCAGAAATCTCTGTCCTTGTATCTGAGGAACTGCTTCCTTTCGTGTGTACAGTGTGACAGGCATCAGTCTCTCATGATGCTTATCCACATTAGATTCATTTTCTAGGATTAAAAGCAAAAATGATCCTAGTTCATATTTTCAAAATCTGTGTAAAGGATGTCACATACTATGTTTCACTCATGTTTTAAACATTTCAAATTTGAGATTTTTATATAGTTGGTGTAAGTTTTGAAAGACTGCCATTCAATTTCATCAAAAAAGCTGAATTTCAGTGTCATATGTCAATTACATATCTGGGTAAGAATTTTCTTTGTTATCTAACCTGATCTTTTAAAACATTTAAAATAGTATATTGATTTACTCGTGTGTAAGTGTGGATGGGGGCATGCATGCAATCGCACATATGTGGTAGGTAGAGGACAACTTCCAGGAATCACTTCTCTCCTTCTCCTGTGTGGGTCCAGCAGATCAAGCTTAGGTCCCCTGGCTTGGCAGTAAGTATCTTTCTCCATTGATACAACTCACTGGATAAATACTTAGAATGCCGTTAGAGATTATTCTGATTTAGTAGAGTTGTGGTTGTAGGTTTTCCTCCAAGATTTCACTAGCCTGGGTAGTTGGCAAGGTACCAGGTATAATGGCATGCTTTTTGAGTGATCCTTATGTCCAATATGAGAGCTCTTGGCTACCACCAAAGTATGCACACCACTATCAGACTCTTGTTATTATGCCGTGGTGGTCATTGCTGTGATTCATAGTCATTATAGTTGGGTAGGATGATTGGTTATTTTCCTCCTTTGCAAGCTTGTGTGATGCCTTTTGGTACCATGGAATCCAGTGCTTAGGTAGCAGGCTGAGGCCCGAGCCAGCTCAGGTCCTCTGGGCCGTGTGTTTGAAGTGTGCAGTGTCTTTAGCAATAGGGTCTTACCTCACACATCTGTGATGCAATTAAGGACAATAGCAATAGCCTATAGTGTTTTGGAAATCTCTTGAACAACCCCGACTGACAGTCAAAATAGGACTTCTCATGCCTGCTGTTCGATATTAGACTGTATTCAGGTTTTGAGGGAACCTTGTCATCCCAAATGGAAATTTTCATTTATATTTTAGTTTTTGTCTAAGAAGAACATATTCTGTAGATCCTTACAATTTTAAATACCTATTTAAAGATAAACAAATTTTCAAATATAAAGATTAGAGTATATTACTTATTAATTTTGAGATAATTTTCATATTTTACATGAAAACATTTATGTAAAACTGGTGCAGTGTTGTCTAATAAAACATTCCAAATAAGAGTCTTGAGAATTGTAGATATCTTGTTTGGGTAGTGTAAAAGTTGGCAGTTATCAAGGCCAAGAGATACATTTCCAGAAACGTGTTTCTAGAGTGTGATTAATCCTGATATTTTTGTTTATCACCAAATCTTCATAATGCCTCATTCTTAGCTTTTCATGGATGCCATATATCTCCTTTGTGTTTTTTGGGGTACCATGAACATCTTTAGGAAGCAAAAGATTCTGTAAAAGGCTGTCTATAAAGTAACCGTTCTTCTTGCACTGTAACTGGGCACTTGTCCCTTTCTCCTCAGTAATGAGGATTGTTGATTTGACTAGTTTATAACATGTTCTCCAATGTTAGGAAACTATTCGTCTACCGTTCAGGCTTTATTTTCCATCCAGATTTCCAAATCTGCCAACTCTGTACAGGTGCTTTTATGATCCATCTGTTCTGAAGGATGGAAATAGTCAGATAATATTTTGTAATGTTTGGCACAAGGAAATAGTGTTCAGAATATATTGTATGAAAAACTATTACTTTCTAATAAAATAAGATTTTGTAATGTAATGTATTGGAAAAAGTCTTTTGCCTGTCTTGTTTCTTGGTGAAAAAGTGAAGGATTGATAGTGCAGTGAAGGGAATAACTGAATTGTTCCTATAAATTGTTTAACAAAAGCATATTTGGGAAGCAATTGCATTTAATGTTAAACAATATTTATAGTGTAATCAGTTCTCTGTAGGCTTAATGAGAAGATGTATGTAAATATGTAGAAAACTAAGAACTACTGTTTATGATGGATCATAATTATCATCATTAAGCTATTTATTTCTTATTCAAATTACTTTCAAAGGAATTACTATGCCTCCTTTCATCTCACTCTCTTGCCCAAAATGAATAAAAAATAGAATATGTTATTGAATTCCATTTGTGTTTTCTTAAAAATCGTTTCTTTTCATTCAAGCAGTACTCAGTTTAAGTGCTGTGTTGTCACGTTCCAATTACTGTAAAAAAAAATCTTTACTAACTCAACCTATAAAGAGAAAAGATTTCTCTTGACGCTCAAATTTCAAAGTCTCAATCCGTGGTTAGTAGACTGTTCTGGGGCCTGTCGTACCGAGTACAGAGTGTATGATTGAGAGAGGTGCTCATGCCATTGTGGCCAGGAAGCAGAGAGAGAGAAACATTAAGGGTTTCAGTTTGTATATTCCTTTTAAAGGCAAACCTGAAGTAACCTATCTTTCTTTCATAGGCTTTACCTCAAAAATTATTTTGCCTCGTAATAGCATGGTGAGCTAGAGACCAAACTTTCAATTTATATGCCTTTACAAGTTTCCTAAAGTTTGCTCATATCAATCACATGTTCCTATCAATGCCTACACTACACTAAATATTTCTTAGGAACCAGGCCAGTTGTCAGGCATTTATTTCAATTTATTTATTTTAATTAATTAATTAATTTACTTTTTCTTTTTAAATTTATTTATTTATTAAGGATTTCTGCCTCCTCCCCGCCACAGCCTCCCATTTCCCTCCCCCTACCCCGATCAAGTCCCCCTCCCTCATCAGCTCTAAAAGCAATCAGGGTTCCCTGACCTGTGGGAAGTCCAAGGACCGCCCATCTCTATCCATGTTTAGTAAGGTGAGCATCAAAACTGCCTAGGCTCCCCCAAAGCCAGTACGTGCAGTGGGATCAAAACCCATTGCCATTGTTCTTGAGTTCTCAGTAGTCCTCATTGTCCGCTATGTTCAGCAAGTCCGGTTTTATCCCATGCTAGCCATAAATAAAGGACATTGAGCTTATAATTCGCGATCCTAGAGAAGCTAAATAAGAAGGTGAATCCAAAGACAAACATATAGGCATCCTCCTGAATATTAACCTTCATCAGGCGAGGGACAGAGACAGAGACCCACATTGGAGCACCAGACAGAAATCTCAAGGTCCAAATCAGGAGCAGAAGGAGAGGGAGCACAAGCAAGGAACTCAGGACGGCGAGGGGTATACCCACACACTGAGACAATGGGGATGTTCTATCGGGAACTCACCAAGGCCAGCTGGCCTGGGTCTGAAAAAAGCGTTTATTTCAATTTAATGTGCTCATATTGTAATGCCAGTAGGAAATTCAAAAAAAAATACTACATTTTTATACTCTTAGTAAGACTCTGTGACCTCTCGTCTAGCCTTCTAACCTAATGTGTGCAGAACATTACAGGTGTAATGTTACATTGCAGTTGTATCTCATTTTATGATTCTCAATGTTGCAATGTGCAGCAGTCACCCATTTTGTCCCTCCTAGGAGGCAGTCATGACCAGTCCTAGGTTTTCCTATTTTTTTTTTCCAGACAGGGTTTCTTTATAGCTTTGGAGCCTATCCTGGATCTCACTCTGTAGACCAAGCTGGCCTTGAACTCACACAGATCTGCTTTTGCCTCCCGAGTGTTGAGACTAAAGCTGTGCACCACCACTGACCGTGGTTCTCCTTTTCTTAACCCTTGGAAACAGCTAGCTCGCATTTGGTCTGCTTGCCCTTCAAATGTCCTGCTTCCCTACGGCTTCTGCTCTTCTCTAAGCTTATTTCCTATACTTCCTGTCAAATGTTTCCTCATAAAAGTAACTCAGTGATGGGTCTATCTTATCTAGTAGTGGTGATGACACCTAGTCAGGGTGACCAAGACAAAACCAAAACTAATTCCTTGGAGTCAAATGCAAATTACCACATTTTTGATAATTTGACATTTGTTTAATTCTGTTCATTCTGTCACCTCAGAAGTTTACTTGTCTAGTGTGTCTCAGGAAAGTGAATTTGATAAATCTAGTAGTAAAAATAAAAGCTGTCATAGACTGAGTACTTAAAAGTTTTCCGTTGCTTTTATGTGCCTTGTGTCATTTTATCATTTTAAGAACTCTCAGAGTCACATAGGTATTTTTCAACAACGTGTTAATCAAACTCTCAACAAATGTTTAATAAATAAAAAGTTGACAGAACATTCAAGAGGTGAAACAACTTTACCAGTGTCCTTCAGATATATGACATTGCCGTGGACCCCAAGGCTATTTGTAATGTGTCACTGCCTAGCACTTTTAAGGACTACCTTAAAGAATATTACTGTTGCAAGCACTTGAATCTCTTGTTAATTGCTTTATTCATATGTTTTAAAAATACTAATTGTCTTAGTTCTGGTTTCTATTGTTGTGATGAAACATCATCACCAAAAAGCAAGTTGGGGAGGAAAGGGTTTATTTGGCTTACACATCCACATCACTGTTCATCATTGGAAGAAATCAGGACAACAACTCCAACTGGGCGGGAACCTGGAAGCAGGAGCTGATGCAGAGGCTGAGGCTATGGAGGGGTCCTGCTTACTGGCTTCTCATCATGGTTTGCTCAACCTGCTTTCTTCCAGAACCCAGGACTACCAGTCCAGGGATGTCACCACCCACAGTGGCCTGTGCCCTCCGCTATTGATCACTAATTGATAAAAATGTCTTACAGCTGGATTTCATGGAGGCATTTCATCAACTGAGGCCCTTTCCTCTCTGATGACTTATGACAAGTTGGCAGAGGAAGCCAGTCAGTTCACTAACTGAATGTTTATTTTGAACCAGGCAGGTTCTAAACACTGGACATAGGCATTAGTGGACAGCATTCCAGGATTTTATTCTGCTTAGTATATATCCTCTCAAATTTTGAGGCACATATACACAATTCCCATATGTTCTACATTATTTATTCCTCTAAATGTTCTGTACATATGCACACTCAAATGCTTATTTAATGATATAATAATATAATAGTACAAAATGTTTGTGAGCTAAGGTCTTGCTCTTCTGTTTACTACCCTGTGAAAGTACAAAACATACTCAACTACATTAGCCTCAATTTCCTTATCCTGAATAGGAACGATAATCTTTTTTTGTTTGTTTTTTTTAAATTTATTAATTTATTTATTAAAGATTTCTGCCTCCTCCCTGTTTTAAATTTATTTATTTATTTATTAAAGATTTCTGCCTCCTCCCTGCCACCGCCTCCCATTTCCCTCCCCCTTCCCCCTATCAAGTCTCCCTCCCTCATCAGCTCAAAGAGCAATCAGGGTTCCCTGACGTGCCATTGTTCTTGAGTTCTCAGTAGTCCTCATTGTCCACTATGTTCAGCAAGTCCGGTTTTATCCCATGCTTTTTCAGACCCAGGCCAGCTGCCCTTAGTGTGTTCCCTACAGAATATCCCCATTGTCTCAGCGTGTGGGTGCACCCCTCGCGGTCCTGAGTTCCTTGCTCGTGCTCTCTCTCCTAGGAATGATAATTTTTGTTTCACCAACTCATTGACTCTTGCTATGAAGCTCAGTGAGCTGAAGAATTGTAAGTGCTTTGTTAAAGTTCTGGATGCTGCAAATGCTTTATTTGCTTTATTGCCAGTTTGACTGAATGGATATCACCTTCACATGGAAGGCAGAAGCAGAACATTTAAAATGTGTCTGAGAAACTAGAGCTGAGATTTTAACTTTGAACCTCCTATCACTGTGGCTGATACACTTTTAATTGTCAATTTGGGAACATATTTTCAATATATTCTCCCAATAATGACTGGTACTAAAAAAAGTTTAAGATATTGGAATGTGATTGGAGATGTTGAAAATTATAACTACCATAGAAAGGCACTAGTTGAGGATTTTATCTCTTGTCCTTGGGCTCCTTCAAACTACAGTGAGCTAGAAATAAGGCAAGAAGTAAATGACTTGGAGAATATAGCTAAGTGATTCAGAACTTTAGCTAATGTTTATGGAACACATGATGAGAGGGAAATAAAGACTCCTGGTTTCATGGTCTTTCTTCTTGTAGCCATTTTATTTATCTCTTATTCTAGCAATTGTTCATGAAATAGTCCCTGACCTCACATGATGAAAGGACGCAAGCATACTCTTCCAGTCTCATAAAGAATTTGTCCTGACTAACCTCAGAGGCATTAAAACCAAAGAGGTATCATTTTAAGAATATTTTTCTCAGTGCTGTTATTTGAGAAAGTTACAGTTTGACAAATTCTCTTAATGTTGTTGTTAATAGCCACAAAATTTGCATAGTGTATTTTACTCTAATTCCAGAGCTTGGAAGTCAGAACTTTTTGTAGTGAACATTATATAATTGTTTTTATTTGAATACAGTGACTACCATGGGACATTGACGAAATAGGGACATAAAAGGAACATAAGATACAAACAGTGCAGAAAAGGCAGGGAAAGAGAATCAGCAAGAACTGAAATTTACAATGCAGATTGTGGAAATTTCAGACTGTCATTTGAAATCCTTGCTGTATTATTTTTTTTGCACTTAGTATTATGTAATATCTGCAGTTCTAGTCCCTTAAATCAAATTGTCTTGTTTGCACCACTCATTGATGACTGATGCTAAATCAGTGGATTTTTGATTGCATGTTTGCACCTTGCTAAATGTCTTCATCTATTCTTTTGTTGTAGAAATCTTTTGCAAATGGGCTTTACTTCTCTGGAGTTTGAGAAAGGTTGCAGGGTACTGTGACTATAGCTACCACAAAGAACAACATGTTCTTTCCATGGAAGACAGGAAATTCCTAAATAGCGAATAGTTTAGAAAATGAATTCAAGTAGTCTTAAAGATGTTACTTGCATATAGTTGTGTCAGACATCTCGTTTTCTTAAAGACTATGTTCTTGAGCATCAGTGAATATTGGGTCTCTGTCCCTTCCCATGGAATGAATCATAAATACACTCTTCTACTTTTACAGAATAAGAAGTTGAGACATGGCTATTATATCTGCTTTAGTCATGCGCCCCTCTCCAGAGAGATGGCTCTGCTGTAACAGCACCACATGAGGGCTCACAACCATCTGTAATGAGATCTGGTGCCCTCTAGGAAGAGACTGATTCAGTCCTGCTCACCATCTTAGACCATGGAATACAATATGGACAAGTTCAACAAAACCACTATACATGGGCTGCTCATGTGTGCTTCAGCCTTGCCACGGCATAAATGAAAAAAAAAGAGAGAGAGAGAGAAGAAGTCATACACCTCATGTGCTTAATTCAAACCTAGAGCTAGGCCATTTTCTCTCCAAGTTCATATGCTTTGTTCCTGTGCATCTGCTCCGCAGTTTTCAACAGCTCTAGAGTTTTGATAACATGATTAGTAAAAAAAACTCTATGCCTCAGTTTCCTTCTTTATAAAATGTAGCAGCTCTGTCACTGATCTTTGGTATACAACAACGGCCGAATGTTTCACTCATTTGTTCAGTTTAAATATTTACCTTTAATCAAATATTAAAAATATGCAAAGTTCTTTGAAAACTTCAGTCATTGCAAATATTAAACTACAACTGTCCTTTGTGAAATATTGTTCACTATTCTTAGGGATTTTTCTTCTCCTCATTGGTCCTGGGGGAGAAAGAGCCAATTTGCATATATTTATAATTTGTTATTTCCCATGCAGATTGTCACATTCTGCAGCCCTAAGTATTTAGCCCTTTCGTTAAGCTGGTCAATCTCAACATTGCAATGTAGAATGCTAATAACGACAGTATATCTCAATAAGACAATTTTTAGGATCTGTGTTATAGGGACTATGAAAATGTGCATAAAAGAACTTATTGTTAGCTGTCATTTAGTCCTATTAAATTCCGAATTCAAAATCCTTGCAGAGCAAGCATCCAACTAATGTCTGAACTCTGCTCCTAAGGCAGCCCACTCCATCTGTGGATATTTATGTTGATTTTAACAGTTTCTATTTTTATGAAAGCAGATCTTATTTCCTTTAGTTTCTAGCCACTGTCTTGAGCCTCAGAGAACAAATCTGTCTCTTCTACATGACAGCCTTTCTGATATGTAGTGACAGTGTCTGCAATACTCCAAGTTATCTTTTCTACCTGTTAAATATTCTGGTCTCCATAAGTGATCTTTATTTTATGTGATTTCAAGGTTGTACTTTAACCTTCGTAGGCAGCTTCTACTGAACATGTCTAGTTTATGCATGCCTTTAAAAGAGTGTCATTGAATGCTTTAGTGTGAACTAAAAGATAATTTTAATAATTAAAATAAACCATAATTCTTTTCATAATAGAAGCTAGCATCTACTGAATCTCAGGTACTGTGTCAAGCACCTTATAGGTTTTAATCCACTACATTACCTAGAGTTAGGTCTTTTTAATCTTCATTTACTCAGTGAGAAACCTGAGGTATGAAAATTTAGTAACTTGCCTGAAATAGTACTTAGTGAAGTGGAAATGTATATTTTTATGATCATTCAAAGTTTTTTAAACTGTTACTTGGTTTATTAAGTAAATGACCTATTCAAATCCCCAAGAATTTTTAATTTTTAAAATTTTTCTGACATTATAATTCCATCATTTATTTTTTCCTCTCTTGTGAACACCACTCCCATTATTCTTTCAAATTTATGGCCACTTTTAAAAACATTGCACACACACACACACACACACACACACACACACACACACACACACATACACACACACCCCACATGCTTTCAGCTTAGCTATACATGGATGAGTACTTTGCTTCTTTTACTTCCTTTTATGTTTGCATGTAGAGAGCAGTTTCTGAGGATAGAAGAGAGTGGATGATTGCTACAATTTTGTGGAGATCGTCCACTCCATTTAAATACAATTGGAAAGATAAAAATACCAGCCTCAAACCCTACAACAGTGACCTTCCTGCAAGGTATTCTGGTACAATAGTGCTTCAAATGTCGTGGGAGTAGCCAGGCACATTCTTATTAGATTGAAGGCCTGCTCCATGAGATGGAACTCATATCTGACACTGTTTAAGTGACCAAGAACCTGAGACTAAATGGCTGTTAGATAAAACCTACTACTATTACTCTGCTAAAGGACAAAGCAATAAAATTTTTACTAATGACATTCTGCTATGCTCATAGATTAAAGTCTCAGCCAGCCCTTATCAGATAATCTTCTTTTGCAGTTTGATGGGATCTAACATGGAGAACCATATGTGGACAATGTGCACAGAATGAGACACTTTGGAACACCAGTCCTAAATGGGATATCCTTCATCAAACCCTGATTTTGAAGGCTCAGGAATCTTTATGTCAGAGGAGGTTGAAAAACTGTAAGAGCCAGGGGTGATGGTTCGCTCCAAGGAAACAATGGTTTCAGCTCCAACAGGATAGATGCACATATGAATCCACAGAGACTTTGCCAAATGTCTGCACAGGTTCAAGACAGATTGCATCCCAGAACCTGAGAGGGCAAATCAGATATAGGCTCCTACTCCTAACCGAGAAGCTATCTGAAATTTTTACCCACTGGCAAAGGAAAACTCTGGTTTCCCCAGTGTGGTTTCACTGGGCATATTACCCACTCTTTAGATCAGGATTCATACTCAGGAGTAGATGACCAACACAAAATGAATTCAATGAAAATTCTCTACACTTTTGGTCTAAGTTTTGCTTTATTTTGGAATTGTTTTTGTATTATTGGTCTTTTGTTTGTCTACTTTGGCTTTCATTTGTGCATTTCTGTGGGTATTTTTGTGTATGTTTCTTGTTTTTCTTTTACTTTTTGCTGTTTGTTTTTGTTTGCTTAAAGAGAGAAAGACAGAACGTAAAACTGGATGAGTAGGGAGATGGGAAAGATCTGAAAGGAAGAAGAAAATGTGATTAAAATACATTGCATGAAATTTTTTCAACAAAAATTTTTGCCAAGTTCATATGCTTCATCTAACAGTCAGTATTATGTGTGTTCATTGTCACATTTTTTTCTTCAGGGTTATGCTTATAGAAAATACTGTACACAAATTTGTCAACATTTTTGTACACTAAAAATGTAATTGGGCATTTGATTCAAGCAGTTAGAAAGCAGAGGGTGGTGGATCTCTGTGAGTTAAAGGCCAAAGTGGTCTACAGAGTGAGTTCTAGGACAGCCAAAGCTGTTCTGTGAAATGCTGTCTCCAAAAAAACAAAAACAAAACGTGTGTTTTGAAGCTAACACTTTAATCCTAGCACTGAGGAAGCAGATGCAGGCTATCTTTGTGAGTTCTTGATCCAGTGAGTTCCAGGCAAGCCTGATCTGCATAGTGAATTCCAGGACAGCTTGATTTACATAGAGTGAGCTCCAGGGCATCCAGGGCCACAAAGTAAGACCACAACTCAAACAAGCAGCCAAAAAACAAACAAAAACAAATTTTTCAATTAGCTGTAAAATAAAATGGTACATATTTTATTCAGAAGATGAAATGGCTTAGATGACTTAAAAACTCCAGAACTGGTCTTTAATAAACTTTAGCTGTACCTTTCGACTATGAACTGAAAAGGAGATTGAGTGATATTGTTGAGATATCAAAGGATAAAAGTTGGTGGGGTGTGGGCAGAAGACTTTTGTTTCTGCTGGTAGTTTTCCCATTAATGCTGTCATTGTTAGATGCCATTTCCCTTGTCTGGGCTATAAAATAACTAAAATGAGAAAACTGGCATGAAATGAAGTAAGGCCTTTCACAACTCAAATATTACAGTGGATTAAATGTAATTGTTATACTCGAACTCAAACTAGCAAAATATTGAAGTAAGTTTCTGTGGCTGCTTTTTAAATTTCTATTTAAGCATCATGAAAAGAAAATCTTTCTGAACAAAAGAAACATTGCCTATTAAAATTTAAAGGACAAAATATTTTGGGCACTCCTTAGTGCTAGGTCATATAAAAATAACAATCACAGTTGGATATTTTTTTTTTCATTTTTTGAAGTAGCCTCAGTCCTTTTATGGTTGACTTTAGGCAAATCAGAGAAATGCTTTGTAGTTTTGATATGACAAAGAGAATCAGAGGCTCTAGCTTAGTGGGTATACCTGACAATTAAGCCCCAGGAGTGCTTCTTTTTATTTGAATTGGTGTTTCGCCTGCATGTATGTCTTTGTACTAAGCATGCCTCATTTCCAGGGAAGTTAGAAGAGGGTGTAGGATCTCCTAGTACTGGAGTTACAGACAATTATAAACTGCCATGTAGGTGATGGGGATCAAACCCAGGCCCTCTGGAATATCAGTCAGTGATCTTAAGCATGATCATCTCCCCAGAACCCACAACCTACTTGTTAATATGTTGGTGATTTCTTCTATTTTCTTGGACGTTATAGGTCTATTTAAATTGTTTATCTTATCTTGATTTAACTTTGGCAAGTGGATCTATCAAGAAAATTGTCCATTTCTTTTAGATTTTCCAATTTTGTAGAGTATAGGTTTTTGAAGTATGACCTAATGATTCTGTAGATTTCCTATGTATCTGTTGTTATGCCCCCCCTTTTCATTTTTGATTTGGCTAATTTGGATATTCTGTGTCTTTTTGTTCAGATAAGCGTATGTTTCTTTTTTTTTTTTTTTGTTCTAGAGCTTTCTGGTGTGCTGTTAAATTGCTAGTATAAGAGCTCTCTAATTTCATTATGACGGCACTTAGTGTTATGAAATTTCCTCTTAGCACCACTTTCATTGTTTATCATAAGTTTGTGCATCCATTTTCAGTGAATTCTTGGATGTCTTTAATTTCCTTTTTATTTCTTCCCTGACCCAGTAGTGCAGATGAATTTTCCTGTAGGGGCTGCTCCCAAAAAAGTGACATGGAGTCTTATTAATTATGAAAGGTCAACCTTAGTTTAAGCCTTTTCCTAGCCAGCTCTTGTTACTTAAATTAATTCATATTTTTATTATTCTGTGCTAGACTATGTGGCTTTTACCTCTATCCCATTTTGTGTGTCCAACTCATTCCACATCTCACTGTTTTCCACCTCTCTTCTTCTTCACAGAGATCTTTGTCCCTAAAAGTCCCACCTCACAAATTCCTGCCTAGCTAATTGCCACTCAACTCTTTATTAGCCAGTCACAGTGACACATCTTCACAGTGTGAAGAAATATTACACATTTCCCTTTTTTGTCAAAATAAAAGGAAAAGTTTTAACTCCAACATAATAAAACTATAAACAATAAAAACAATTATTAAATGAGATTAAATTCAAAATGTCATTCAGAACTTTAAATCAATCACAGTGAAACATCTTCATACAGTGTAAAGGAATATTATACAACATGTATATTTTGGGCCTTTGAGTAGGGATTCTCCTTCTAGTCCTAATATTCTTACATTTGGTCATTTCATTGTGTCTTAGATTTCCTGGATGTTTTGTGTCAAGAATTTTTTTTTTTTAGATTTAGCATTTTCTTTGACTGATGAATCTATTTCCTCTATCATGCCTTCAATGCCTGAGATTCTCTCTTCTTGTATTCTACCCAGTTTTTCATTTCCTGAATTCCCTCAGTTTGTGTTTTTTTTTATTGCTTCTATTACAGTTTTCATGTCATGAATAGTTTCTTTCACCTCTTTCTTTTTTTCTTGGCTTTATTGGCAATCTTTGAAAGATTTGTTGATTTCCTCTAAGTTTTTAGTTGTCTTTTTCTCAATTTCTTTAAGGTAGGTTGGCATTTCCTCTTTAAGGACATCTATCATCATCATAAAGGTGTTTTTAAGGTTGCTTTCTTGTGCTTCAGCTGTGTGGGAATGTTGAGATCTTGCAGTCACAGATAGATGTGCTGTGTTGGTACCATATTGCTCCAGCTGTGTTTTTGTGTGTGTGTGTGTGTGTGTGTGTGTGTGTGTATGTGTGTGTGTTCTTACACTGGCATTTAGGCATCTGGGTTTGAGATAATTAGTTCTAGGTCCTGATTTCTGAGTTACTCTTTGTTGGATGGGGATTTGGTTTCTTGGTTTGTTTCCCCTTTGGTTTTCTAGTTCATCTGACATTGGTTTCTGGCAACTATTATAACCTTTGATCTAGTAGGAAGTTTCTGTCCATGTTGGAAGCTGGCCTTCTGGTGGTTAGCTTGGCCTTTGGTGCAGCAGGAGTCTCTGTTTTTCTGACTGGTATGGCCAACACTGATGTGGTCTGCACCTGAGCGTCTGAAGTTTGCTAGAGTGTGGGGGAAAGGATGTTCTTCTTATTGGTGTGGCCTGCACCTGAGCAGCAGGGCCAGGTGATAAACTGGGAAGGTGTGGAATGTGGGATGGGTCTTTGTGAAAAGAATCTGGGAGTGGTGTAGTTCAGTGGGTAGACAGATCATTCACCTGCTCTTCTGACTGGTGTGGTCTATGCCTGAGCAGAGGGGCTGGGAACAGGGCCTGGCAATTAGTGTAGATGGAAAGCATGGGGTAGGGGGAGTTTATGATGAGCTGAGTGGGAACTTTTTTTAAGGTAAAGGGAATGATTAAAATAGTGTTGAGTAAGGAAATAATAAAGTTTAGATTATTATTTACCCTGCAAAAAATACAGGTTTTATGTCACCAGATTTATACCTTCAGTAAAGTATAACTGGCATATAATATGTTGAACAAATTTTAAGTACACAATTTTACATCTTTGGCGATTGCATCCATCTTTGAACATATTGCCATGATCAATAGAGTGATTATATCTACAAATCTCTAAAGTTTTCTTATAGCCATTGCTATAAATTCTGTCTGTACATTCCTGCCCTAACAGATCTACTGTCCATCATAAGCCACCTGGGCTGCCATATATCATATACTACCTTTTGGGGGTGACTTTGCTGTGATCCAATCATGGTGGTTTCATATGTTCCAGGGTAGGGGCATATGGATTAGAAACGTTAGGTAGGAGGAACAGAGATACATATGAAAGAAACACAGAGACACAGGATAGTAATGGTATGGCAACTCAGTGGATACTGAATCCTAAATTCTGAGTCCACCCACCTTTATTTTCCATATACTTTTATACCCCAATACACAAGGGGGTTAAGAGGGCGAAAAACTGCTTTAACATGACACAAAGGACAACCAGAACAGTTACTTGCTTCAATACTTGAGACTTTATTTCCTAAGCCATTATTTCCTAAGTATGTGATGTTTGGGGCAGTGAACACACCCTACACCAAGTATCCTGTGGGAAGCCACTCCCTATATCAAATCCCCTACTTTAAAAGAATGGACACAGGAGTGTGCTTAAATTCTCTTATCTTCAGTCAGGGTGGAGCAGATTCACTTCTATGGGCCATCTTAACGTCTGCTACGCCAAGTAATCATACCCTAGGTCAGAATATCCTGTTTTGTAGCCACACTTGTTGTCAACAACGTTGAAAAAGCAAAAATAAGTTCAAACTCCCTGAACTTCAGACAAGGAGGACCAGGCTCACATGTACGTGTGTCCCAGCAGTTGTCAGTATAAATCCAGTTTGTGTTTTCGAGAATTTTATGACAATGAAATAACAATGTGTATATATTTATTGTTTGTGTTATTTTTGCCTCAATATAAGTATTTAAAGAGATATCAATTTTGTCTTTATCAATAATATTTTTCTTAACTTTTTTATTAACTTTAAAATTAGCCAAGCAGAAAACTATTATTATTTTTCATTGATGAATATTATTGTATGAATTTAACACAGCTTGTTTATTATTCCCTTATGGATGAATCATTTTCAAAAGAGATCTATTTAGAAATCAATGACAGAACAAAGAGGTAACAGACTAAAAAGTGAAATTAAATACTTTTTTTAGTATAGCATAAAGTTATGCAACTGTGATTGCATTGTGAATTCCTTTGTAAAAATGAGTAAGTCCATTATCTGGAAAACACAAGACTGTTTCACATAAGAGTGTCTGACAATCGATCAATATAATATATATATTAATATAATCATCTCCAAATATAACTCACATCAATTAAGAGTCACCCTCTGTTATCTCCATCTTCAAGCTCCTACCAACAAGTAATTTACTTTATCTGTAGATTTTATTATTCTGTACATTTCTTTTAAAAAATGATTTGTGCAATGTTGACCTTTTGTGCTTTCTCTCCTTAACCTAAAATGGGGCTTAAAAGGTTCATTATGATGTAACATATTTGTTCATGTGTATGAGGATGTATATTTACATATATGTGCATATGGAAGCCAGATGTCAACCTTGGAAGTCATTCTTCAGGCACCATCCACCTTCATGTTTTTGAGGCAGGTTCTCTTAATGACCTGAAATTTGCTGAATAGACAATGCTCCCTTGCCCTGGGTTCACAAGTGCATACCACTGGACCTGACTTTTTATGTGAATGATGAGAATTGAAAACAGATTAAAATCTATCACCATTATGATAATTATGCATATTTTGTACATAATCTTTATAGGTTGAGGGAATCTTTTCTACTATCTGCTTTAGGCTGTTTTGTCATGAAGAGTTCCTAGCTTTTGTCAAAAGCTTTCTCTATGTGTATGTTCTTTTGGCTGGAGGTATTTGTTATGCTAATATACCATAATATATTAATGGATTGTCATCTGTGAAATAATTTTGCATTTTCCAACGTGTGGGCTTACTCATTTTCATATCTTGATGGTTGCATTAAACAGTATTTTGTTAAGGGTTTCTGCTTGGATAGTCCTGATGGTTAAGTTTCACTTTCTTGTGATATTTTGGATTTTAGAACCAGGGTATGCTCCTATTGCTAACATATTTTGGAAAAGTCTGTGAAGGGCTGTTGTTAACTTTATTTAAAAGGTTGTAAAGAATTTTTCAGTGAAGCCATATTTACTTTGAATTTTCCTTGTTGATAGATTTTTTTTCATGACTCATTTAATCTTTTGCTTATTAAAGAATATTCATGTTTTAATTTTTTAAACATAATTATTATTGATTCTTTGGGAGTTTCACAACAGGCACCCCAATCCCAACTATTTCCAAATTCCTCCATATCTTCCCTTCACTCTTACAGTGTCACCCCAAAAAGTAAATTTAAAAATATTAATTAAAACCCCACCCATTTCACTTTTCCATATTTCCCACTCTCCATTTCCTCTTCGTTTGTCTTAGTTGCATTGGAAGCTGTGGTGTGTCATGCAGTATACCCTCTTGTTCAAGCAAATGCTCATTGTAATGAGTTGCTCTGTTTCAAGACCTCTGACTTCTGCTAGATCATCAATACTGGATCTTGACTGAAACTCCACTAGGATATGCTGCTATTGTCTCGGTCATGGAGATCCTGCAGCTCTAGCTTCACAGGGCCACTCCCTTCATGAGCTCTAGTAGATCATAGATGGGTGTATGGTGGAGTGGGCCAATGCAATGCCTAGGAGGGGCAAAACCAGCTCTCCTGTGCTCACACCATCAGGGTCAGCTCTCCTGTCCCCATTATGAGAGGAGGGGCCAGCTCTCCCAGGGTCAGAGTCATCTGCTAGCTTTCCCACTGCAGCAGCCAGCAAGGTTGGTAAGGGTGTATCTCCCAAGGATAGAGTGAAGCCAGCTCAGAAGAGTCCTCAGATTTCAACACAAATGGTTGGCATGAAACCTCATGGTAACATACGCTACAGACATCAATGTAGACTCCAGCTGCAGCTGGACTATGGACCCAGACATGGCCCTCAGTAGCAATTCCCTCCAAGATGTTACTTGGTGGTCCCAGGTAGCTGCACAGGCCACTCAGATCAGTAAGAGTCTCATGACAGCATGGTCCTAAAATACTAATATGGCCCCATGAGACAGTCCATTCCGTGGGCATCCATAGGGCCTTCAGGGGTAGCAGGAGCCATAGTCAACAGCACAGACTATGGCTCCTTTAGGGTCACACATTCAGACACAGCCCTCAGCAACTTAGGCCTGGATAGTATCATGGCCCGGTGTAGCTGCAGCACCGGGCACCCAGATCTGCATGGTCCCAGTGGTGGCACAGCCCTTGGACACCAACCTGGTCACATATTTTAATTTTTTATGAAATCAGTTGAAGTAGTTCTAGCCTGCTATCACACCTACAAAGAAATTAAAAATATTAATTATTATACATTGCAACTAAAGGCTATCTATGTACTTATTTTTAAAGTTTATATTTACTTCTTAACTATATTTTGTGAGTATATTATTCATCTTTCTGCCAGAGAAAGTAGCAATGCTCTATCTATCTATCTATCTATCTATCTATCTATCTATCTATCTATCTATCTATCTATTATCTTATACTGTCATCAACTATCGGATAAACTATTTATTTATTGTCTATGTATTTTGTCATCACCATCATTTACATGTACCATCAAACTATCATTTTTGTCTGTGGATCTATATAAATAGTTACAAGAAATTCAATTACTTTGTTTAGGACACTAGATAAAATTGAAATGCACCGGATAAAGCATTAAGATCAGATTGGGACTCTCGGGTATGCTGTGAGATATTTTGATTTTATTCAGACAGTAAAGTTTGTTTCGAATGAGAGGATGGAGCTAGCCATTAACTAACCAAAATCAACCATAAGAGGACTGAGAAAGGAGTAAGGCGGGGCTTAGAGAGGATCTTGACCCTTTTGGACTGAGGAACTAGAGAGAGGAAGTGACTGGTGGCATCTCCACGACTCTGATCATACAGGTTTTAACCCTGATATCTGACTCTCAACTTTTTAATGATAAAGAATAATTAGATAAACTCATCACAGATACAAATTGAGGGGAAATTTTCTTTTTCAGGGAACTATTGTTTTAACTTGTTAATTGATTGACATGTTTTTAATTTACTTGCAAAGAGTTGTTTCTTTTAAATCTTGTTTTAAACGTTATTAGGCAGAACGAGATTATTAATCTACAGCTAAATTTGTCTACTGTTTTCAAAATATTCTCTGAGATTCTTGCTTGATTCCATGTGAAGTACAGAATGGAATTCTAAAATTGTAAAATTCTGTTTAATATCTGATAGGAACTGTTGAAATAGCAAGATTCACTGTTGATGCCTGTCATCATAGGAACATTCCCCATCCTTTTGCTGTTGTTTGAGTCAATCTGATTAAAAAAATTGTTCTGCTTTTTGTTTCAATTTATGCTTACTTCTGATTACTGTAGTCAGATAAACATTTCATCCATTTGTAGCTATTAATTTCATTTTCCTTTCCATTGTCTTTTTTTTTCCGGCGGACATCTTTATTAATAGATCATCAACTTCTCCAAATCTACAGCTGGAATTTCATCTTATTTCCATGCTGAGTCATGAACAGTGACAAAGCCAACCAGAGGCTACTCAAAGAGGACTAAGCTTTCATAGCTCACTTTCTTCTACAGGCAGAATATAAACAGATGCACTCTAGAATGCACAATGGCTTTAGTCACTATGGAATTAAAATGGGATCTTGAAGAATGTAGACAAAT
>NC_022026.1:17689038-17702386 GCF_000317375.1 Microtus ochrogaster
ACAGGTCCATTCCAAACAATCTGCTTGGCTCGAGCCACAGCCTCAGCGTATTTCTTGCTGCTCTCAGGACCACAGTCCAGGCCCAGCCAGCCAGCAGGTATACCAGAGGCCACAGTAGCTTGGCCAGTCTTGGCATTCTCATCAAATTTGTCAGCAGTGACAAAGTCAACGGGCAAGGTAATCTTCACACCATTTTTCTCAGCTTTAGCCATGAGATCTTTGACAATCTTGGCTCCTTCTTCATCATACAGAGAAGTTCCGATCTCCATGTTGTTGAGCACCTTAAGGAAGGTAAAAGCCATTCCACCACCAATGATCATCTCATTGACTTTGTCCAACATATTATTGATCAGCTGGATCTTGTCTGCAACTTTAGCTCCTCCCAATATTGCCACGAAGGCTCGTTCAGGACTCTCCAAAGCTTTGGCAAAGTAGTTCAGCTCCTTCTTCATCAAAAATCCACCAGCCTTCTGTGGCAGATTCACACCCACCATGGAGCTGTGGGCTCGGTGTGCAGTACCAAAAGCATCATTGACATAGACATCCCCAAGTTTGGACAGTGAGGCTCGGAAAGCATCAATTTTGGCTGGTTCTGCTTTAATCTTGTTCCCAGAAGCATCCTTTCCCTTCCCTTCTTCCTCTACATGAAAGCGGAGGTTCTCCAGCAGGATGACAGTGCCAGCTGCTGGGTTGGCACAGGCATTCTCGACTTCTGGGCCCACACAATCCTTTAAGAAGAGAACATCCTTGCCCAGCAGAGACTTGAGTTCTGCCACAACTGGCTCTAAGGAGTACTTGTCAGGCATGGGAACACCATCAGGTCGGCCCAAGTGGCTCATAAGGACAACTGACTTGGCTCCATTGTCTAAGCAGAATTTGATGCTTGGGACAGCAGCCTTGATCCTTTGGTTATTTGTTATCTGGTTGTTCTTCATAGGAACATTGAAATCCACCCTCATCACGACCCGCTTTCCCTTCACGTCCAGTTTGTCCAAAGTCAGCTTGTTAGAAAGCGACATTTTGGCAACGCAGTAGGATAAAGAGGCTCGGTCCTGAGGAAGAGCTCCATTGTCTTTTTTATATTGATTTGCTTGATTCATCTTTTTGATTTATGGAAGAGTTTTATGTGTTCATTTGACTAGAGTAACATTTTTTCCAATAGCATATATATTAATTTGCATAAGGAGCCATTTGTTGTATAGAAGTAGTGATTGAAGAAGACTTTTGTTGTTGCTGTTTTGTTTTGCTTTGAATCGAGGCAGAGTTTCATTATGCTGCCTTCAGTGACCAAAAACATTCTAGATAGGCCACACTGGCCTCAAAGTCTCAGAGATTCACCTGCCTTTACCTCTGAAGTACTGGTGTTAAAGGTGAATGCCACCATGCCCAGCACAAGACTCTTTGAAAAAGGAATATTTAATAGCCTTTATCTTCTCTCTTAATTCAACCACTGGCTATACCAAAAAGGTCAACTCATTTTATAAAAGAAAAAAACTTCACACTCTGATCTTCAAAAGATATGCCTAGATGTTGCTGCAAGATACTGCAATAGCACTTTAATACTCACAGTTAGACGTAGCCCTTCTCATATTGATAACTGGTGTACCAAAATATCAACATTAAAAACTGGCCTACTTTATGACCGTGGCAGATCAAAACCAAAAGTAAAAATCTCTGTAATTATGCCTTAGCATAGATACAACATGTGATACCACACAAGTCACAAAATTGCCGCCCCCCCCCCGCCATTCTGGTTTGTATGTGACAGCTGCTTCTTTGCAAATGACTCTGGTTCTTTTTCTCAAAATAGGTAAGATGCATTTGTTGCCTAGTCCTCTTTTCACCGCCAGTGACTGACAGCATTTCGCACAGAGCAAAATTCTACCTTTAAAAACTCCTCCAATTTACTTATCATAAACCAAAGTACTATAAGAAATTCTTTCTATTGTCTTCATATTCAGATGTTCTGCAGTTTCCAAGCCTTTTCCCTATAATGAGGAATAAATTCAGCTTGCTTAATTCTT
The DNA here is from genome assembly GCF_000317375.1 of Microtus ochrogaster. NCBI lineage: Eukaryota > Metazoa > Chordata > Mammalia > Rodentia > Cricetidae > Microtus > Microtus ochrogaster. The sequence goes on from NC_022026.1 coordinate 17,691,063, forward strand.
GTGTGCTTCTGGTGATTACTAGCTACAGGTATTTGTGAAAATAATACAAAAATCCTGTGGCTTATAGTCTTTTTTATTTTACTTTTTAACCGTTCATTTATTTTTACTAATAAATATTTATTGTATAAAACATGCTAATTTTAAATATGAACACACTGTAGATATGGCTAAATGGAATTACTTAGCATACATGATATTTCATAGTCTTGTTTTATTATGCTAACAATACCTGAAATCTACTCTCAGAAAATTTCAAATACATAATTTAATTTACAGTTTTCATGTTGTAAAATAACCTCTTGAATTTGCAATTCAGGTGCATATAAATTTTTTTTGATAAGTCCTTTTTATCAGAACAGGCCATTTCCATTCCATTAAAATCCTTTCCTGCTTTACTATATGTAGGTCATAAAATAATGGTAGGAAGTAAGCATTAGGGATTCTGTATGCTGCAAGTGAAAGACTATTAAGTTTTATGTGATAAGATCTAAATTTGCAATGTTCTAGAAGTTTGGTTTGAGGGAAATTCATTAATCCAAGTTTCAGCTTCTAATGTAAAGGAAGATGCGAATTCTTACTTTACAGGGTTATTTTCAAGTGACAAAAAATGCACAGAGCTTTTGGGAAAGTATACCATGCTATTTAGGTATGAATCACTTTAAAGACAAACAATATCAGAGCTGGAAAGGAATGGACTGAGTAAATATACCTTTTCTTCATTCCATTTTATCCAAGGAGAACAGAAAACACAGAGAAGAAGAATTAGTTTACTTTAGACTATGAACAGACTTGTGAACTTGTAAATGCTGGCCTCCCCTCCCCTTCCTGTTCCTTTATTTCTTTCCATTATGGATCATTCTAGTAAATAAGCTTTGGTAGCTCACACTATCTCTCAGCAATAAAGTCCATAGAGTTTTCCACAGATTCTCAACCTTAATGGTAACTGGGTATGAAAGTGTAGCTTTACTTTAAAAGTACACTGAAAAATTGTTAAACTTTTTGTCTATAAATGATTGTCAAGTTACCTCTGGTTTCTGTCTTTCTCTTTCTCTCTCTTTCCTTTCTTTCCATTTCTGTTTGTTTAGCATGCTGACCCTCTTTTGTTCTCAGCAAAATGCAGTCTTATTTCATGGTGGTTTCACTCGGCTGTAATTGGGTGCTATGCAATTTTGTTTGCTTTGCCCTGCAGTAAGAGATTTAAAAAGGAAGAAAATAAACTAATCCTGGAACCTGAAGAAAGTATTCTCTTCACTGATTACAAATTGCTATCTGTTTGTTGGTCAGCTCTTTGTTCTGGTTACTTATTCTTTCTAACATGCCTGCATGCACAAATCACAAAATAGAAGGATAAAAAGATCTTTCAGAATCCATGTTTGTTGTGTTGCAAGCTCAGTAACTATATGGAACACAAAAGCCCAAGGCCTTAACAGCATTTTGTTATTTTCCTTTATCCCTTAGTATTTTGAGTATGTCTTTTTTACCATTGCTCTAGTGAAATTTTCATTGCAAAGATATATTGTGTGTGTGTGTGTGTGTGTGTGTGTGCGTGTGTGTGTGTGCGTGCATGTGTGTGTGTGCGTGTGTAAATAATTAGGGGCATCAATATTGCTTATTGGAAGCAATATCAGTATTTTATGATACAGACCAAAGGTATGTAATCTAGGATGCCTTATAAATAAATATTGATTTCTTCGGCATCTTTTTAATATTACCCAAGCATGGATCACACAAACATATGTATTCTTCTTCCTCTATCATATTGGAATTAATAAATTGCACAAAGTGTTTTGGATTATGGGAATTAACTTTGCCATAGATGAATGATGAAACAAATAGTTAAGTATAGTTTTTATGAAATTATTCTCTTCATTCTTTGTTTGTCACTCTATTTTAAGACCTATTTGACATCCTACTATGTTCTGGGAATGGTAATGCAGAGTTAGTAAATCATAGGTCTTAAAATGAATAAAAATAACCAGTTAGCAAATGAAATTAAATAATGTTATTTTTATGTTACATTAATCACATTATGGCTGAGTAAGACCAATGTCATTATTTGGCACATACTGAACTGGTTATATTTGGAATGGTGTCTTAAATGTGCATTAAAACAAGGTTGGAAAAATAACTTAGTGGTTAAAAGCACTGGATATTCTTTCAGGAGACCCAGGTTTGATCCCAGCACCTATATGGTGGCACACAACCCTCTATAACTCCAGTTCTATACAATCAATGCCCTCTTCTGAGTCCTATAGTCACCAACCAAGCAAGTCCTACATAGACACACATGAAGGTAAAACATTCATACACATAAAAGTTAAAAAAAATGAAATCTTAAAAATCTAGTTGTGGAAAAATAAGTGAATAGATAAAGTATAAGAATTTTGATAAATGTTGAAGTTTGGTAATTGTTACGTGGGAGTTTATGTTACTGTCAAAATTCCAAGAAATGTAGACTATGGTGAGAGGGAAAAAATTCAAAACTAATGTACACAGAGGTCAATTTTACTGACAATGGAATCTAAAGAGATCAAATTATGCCCCATACTAGAATTACAGATAGCTCACTTAATTCTCCCCAAAGCTTCTTAAATTAATTACCATTCTTCTTCTTCTTTTACAATTCAGGTAACAGTGTTTTAGGTAAGGTAAGGAAGTACCTTGTCCAGGGCACTGGCTTTGTGACAGAGCCTGTAGTTTACTAGACTTAATTTGAGAATTTCAGCTTAGAACCCCATGCTCCTCTGAGTCATCAAGAATAACCACCGCCAGGTGCCTGACTTTGCTCCCCTCAGTTTTTCCCACTCTTCATTACACTGTGACCACAAACACATGTGTACTAAAAACCTACACAATGTATGAACATAGGAATGTGTGTACATGATTGTATACATGCATGCATTTTTCCTTGCTTCTCAGAGTGTCTACAAGAATCATGATTGATAAATGACTGAAATCAGAGAGCAGAGAGAATTATTATGGTTTATGATAAGCCAGAAAAAATGCTTCCTTCAGGCATGCTAAGCATAAGGCAAGAACAGGGTGCTAATTAGGTCTAGCTCTATAGGCCTGCTGTCCTATGTTAGAGGCCAAGAATGAAAGAGGTTAGACTGTGCATAACAATATGGTCCACTGGCCTGATTACAAGGCACCATGAGGGTTTGTGCAGCATGAGCATATGGACATTTTGCAACATTTAGAGGAGTAAATATATGCTGCTTCCAATGGCTTCCTGTTGAAAGCTTTTCAGTTTCTTCCCACAAGAATTACTGCTTACTGTACACACACACACACACACACACACACACACACACAAACACACACACACTCCTAAGGAAGCAATATTTCATTTACATATCATGGCTTTTCTAGAAGAAAATATGACAAATTGATCTCGTGATCAAAAATCTTAATGTTGAGGACTCTTCCTCCATGCATTAATTACCCCCTATTCATAGCAGAAGAAAATCAGACCATCAGGCACCCACCCTGGTTTCAGTTTAAATTAAAGTAAATTTTACTTTAAATTAATGCAAATTAGATCTCCATGCTCTGTGGAATTCTAGCTGTTTCTGTAGAGCAAGTTCACTTTTATACCCTCTCAGACCTCATTTTTTTTCTCTCCATAAAAATTGCCCACCCACCTACCTTATCTCCTTATTCCCAGTCATGTATCTCACTGAGAAAGCGGGAAGAAAAGGAGATTACTCTAACTTTTGTCTGTGAAACCTTCAAGCCTCTCTTTTGCAATTGATAATGTGGCACACTTTGTGTCAATGGGCAGCCAGTCCCTATCTCTTTCATCTAGCTCAGTATCTTGCCCTTTCAGTTACACCATATTTCCCTTACATCAGTTTCTCCTCCTTTGAATCATTTCTGCCAGAACCGAGGCACACTGCAATATTTTAGGTTTTAAATATATTGGAAAACGTTTCCTGCACACTATCTTCGTCACCATCTATGATATACTTATTTGCTTTCTTCACTAAAAAATTGATTGTAAGATTTGTGACCACTTAAATATTTGCTTCCCAGTTTTCTCATTGCCTCTGGAAACACTTCAGATTTTTTCTTTTTTAAAATTTGTTTTTAATAGGAATAGAATTACATCAATTTCTACCTTTCCTCTGTCCAGTCCCTCTCAGCTATCCTCTTTCCAACCTTTCTAATGTGTCCTTAATCTCAGGTTGATAATCACTTTTTCTTTGATTATTTCCTATATATGTATGCATATATATATGTACAAATATATATTGCTACAACCTGCTGAATCTGTTTTTGTTGTTTGTATGTATTTAGTTTCAGGGCTAACCATGTTGTACTGGACAGTCAATATGAAGTTCATCCCTAAGAGAGGCTAATTATCTTCTTCCTAGCTCTTCTGAGGATGGGACTTCATAAAATTTCCCCTTCCATATTAGCATCTCTGTTGATATTGTTATAGTTCTGCTCTTATTTATGCAGTTATTTCTAGAAGGAACTTTTACAGTAGACTTCCTGGTATTTTTATGTTTATAGTCTTCCCACTTCCCTCTTCTGAGATGTTCCCTAAGCCATAGGTTGAAGACCATGATGTACATATATTAATTATGACTGGGATCACAACAGTCTGTTGATCTCTGCATTGTGTCCAGTTGTGGTTTTCTATGATGATCTCTATTTACTGTAAAGAGAGGCTTCTTTGATGATGGGTGGTGGCTACACTTATCTGTGGATAAAAATATAAGATGTAGAATGTAGTAGTGAATTATGCTGGTCTACTAAAGTGGTCATAGTAGATTCATTCCTAAGGTCCACATCCTCCCTAGACCTGGGAAACTGGCTAAATTTCTATTACAGGCATGATTACTGCCCTGTTGAATATCTGCTTATATAGCTGTTGTTCGCCACCTACTTGTGAGTGCCACTTATTGGATGGTTACACATGTCTTTCCATGTTAGTAATTAATTATGATTCACTGATATTGCAGCTGAGTAGGAACCATTAATTGTTTTCTTTTCTTGGCAACTTGTGTAGTATTTTCTAGAACCATGGATGCTAGACCACAGGAAAGAGACTTTCAATTCAGACCTAGCTCGTCATCTCAATAATGTATCCTAAGTGTGTGGTGTTTTCAGCAATAAGTAACCAACCCCATGTTTCGAAGGGTAATGAAGGGTTCTTTGTTTGATATCTCCTTCTCCCCTCTGTGAACTTCCCCAGCAGAAACTCTGATTCCTTGCTATAATTAAACAGAGCCACTCCTAAGCGCATTCTGTTGAGCCTGACATTAATGCCTTGAACAAAAGATGCCAAATTTTTTTACCCCAAACTTCATCCTAGGTTTTGTTTTGTTTTTCCTCCATGCTCAATACTCATTCCCTTCATACACAGTGCTATCGAGTTGTTCAAAAATAGTTTGTGAAGAAATGCAGAGGTGAAGTAGATTTGAAAGGCTATATTTGTTCGGTGTTTATAGGCCTTGAACCTTCAGGTTTATGGACTCTATCTTGTAGGCCTCAAGTGCCAAATTTTTAAGACTGTTCAGTCTATTGAAAACAGAATAGAATATGGAAGACAGTGGAAGCCTATTGCATCAGTTAAGTGCTTGAATGTTGTAAAATCTTAGCAGTATAAACAGAACCTGAATTAGAAATCTTGTGGGAGTTTAAACATAAAAAAGTAATAGACAATGAGAGACTTGACAGGAGCTGGTGAAAGAGTGACTGTGAGGGATGACAAACAGAATTATACTCCTTATGTTTCATAATCCAAATGACTTACAAGATAAAGTATTAATATTAATAATGAACACATTTCTCTCCAGGGACAGACTGACTGCAAAATTGGAGCTAAATTTACTTTTGTAACTACACTTAAATTGACTTTTATGATATTTTGTCTGATTGCTTTTATGAAATAAGCACTGAAAAAAAAATAAGTGTTCTTGTATTCAGACTTCTTGTCGTTTCTGTTTTGATCTTTGAATTGTACCGAAAGTCCTCATTTTGCCTTTCCTTTGTTTTTGTTTACTGCAAGAGCAATGAAAGTGTGTCCTAGTTCTGTGGGCAGAAAGAGAATGGTCTAGTGGGAAAACTGTCTTGAAACAATAGATACGGTTTAAGACATGTTAGGTTTGAGATGGTGTCAAGCTATCTCAGTGGAAATGGCAGTTGCACGGGTGTGGTTCAAGGTCACAGAAGACATTGAATGGTGAACACAGCCTGGATATTCCTTCAACAAGCTTCAATCTGTTGTAGAAATATAGCGAGGAGCAAATAATTGAACTGAGAATTATTTTTCACAGACAGCATAGGAAATAAAGCCAATCAAAGAGACAGCTAATGTATAGGCAAAATATAGGAGGAAACAGGAGAATGAATGACCAGGAGACACATTTTCATAACTAAGATGCAGTTGTACTGTGTTGAATGATGAGAAAATTTGTCAGAATAAATGAAGACTGGATTTTGTGGTGACAATACTCTATCTTAATTTCAGTGGAGTGGTAAACACAGAATTACTATTTGAAAAGATGTCTTGATGTTGAGCATATTAGAGAATCAAAAAAGAAAGATACAATAGTTCTTTGTATAGTATTGTCAAGGAAAATTATTTTTTAATTAGATTACAGTTTCACTTTGTGAACAAAATGACACATGCTTATAATAGTTTAAAAATACCCCAAAATTACAAAGAATGAAGTTTAAAAAACACAATAATTGCAGCAATATAGAGATAGAAAATAATTATCATTCTTGTTTGGATAAATATCAGATTTTTTATGAAGATACTGGGAAAATTGGGGTCCCATGTTGGGAGTCATAGTTTCACTAACAAAATAATTTAATAATAGACCCAAAAGGAAAATAAAGAACAATTAGAGTTCAAAAGAAAATTGCCAGGGCAGGCAAGCTGTAAAACTCCAGGAGCTGCCCATACAGAAGAAAGGTAGAGAGAAGGAACAAAGGTCATGCCATTTCTGTTGGTGTGGAGGTCAGAGACATTGCAGATAAGCAGCCACATGGTGCGGACTTGATGTGGGATTCCTCTGAATGATGTGAATGTGTTTTGTTAATGAGTAAAGCTGCTTTGATCCTATAGCTGGGTGTAATAGAGCTAGGCAGAAAAGCTAAGCTGAATGTTGAGAGAAAGTAGGCAGAGTGAGGGAGACAGATTGCTAGGACCTTAAATAAAATGATCAAATATATAATAATAGAAAAGGGTTAATTTAAGGTATAAGAGCTAGTTAGCAATACGCTTAAGTGATTGGCCAAACACTGTTTTAGTTAATACAATTTCTGTGTGATTATTTCGAACCTGGGCAGCTGGGAATGAATAGTCTCCACCAACAGGGATGAAGGCATTAGGGAAAGAATAAAGAGACCCCATTGGGGGGGTGTTAAGGAAACATTGCTTAGAGAAGAGAGAGAAGAAAGAATGATTAGCTTTTCTTAATAATTAAAAAACATGGGGAGACTTATGACCCTACTTGGTTATTGTTTGTAAACTACTACACAGGGGGATAGGAATTCTGGGACAGAAAAAGTACAGTACATCATTAAATGAGTAATTATTCTACTTATCTATTTAGTATGGCTAAAGGTGAGCACATCTTCCTATAGGTGTCCTCTTGGCCAAATGAATGACCTGATCCAACCTCAATGTTAAATTTCCCACCCAGGTCAGAGATTCTGTTCTCTCAAAATGGAGTGTTTTACTTTAACTCTGGTATTTCTAATTTTATTTTACCTCTCAAAATATGATCTATATTGTCCATATCTTATCACCAAACATGAGGAAATATACTACTTGTTATATGTATACCAAAAAATGATATCAACCACCCAAGATTACAATCTCTCTCTCCTACCTTGTTAGCATATGGCATAAGGTTTATGTATTGAGAGTCTTTGGAAGGAAAATTCTCTGTGGTCAACTCAAAGCAATTACACCCCCTTTTAATCATGCCTCCATTGTAAGGATCTCCATCACCTGTATGATGTGGGATTCTGCTCTGTATGCTGTGAATGCCATTGATTAATAAAGAAACTGTTTTTGGCCTGTGCAGAGCAGAGCTCAGGTGGGCGTGAAAAACTAAACTGAATGCTTGGAGAAAGAAGGCAGAGTCAGATACGCTATGTAGCCATTGCTGGGGAGCAGACATACCAGAACCTTGTTGATAAGCGATACACAGAATAATAGAAATGGGTTAAATTAAGATGTAATAGTTAACCAATAAGAAGCTAGAGCTAATGGGTCAAGCAGTGATTTAATTAATATAACTTCTGGGTGATTATTTTGAGTTTGAGCAGTTGGGAATGAACGCACAGGCTCCTACAACACCTACCCTTAAATTTTCCTTTCTGAAGGTGATCAAGAACAGTTTCCTTGGGTTTCAACTTATCATTTAAAGTTTATGGATGCATTCTGAGCTTGAGTTGTACTCATAACTCAGAATATTTACAACAGCCTTCCTAAAGGTTGGATCATATTTATTTAGTTATGTAGTGGAAGAGTAAAACTAGAGAAAGAGGCATCAATTTAACCTATGAAAAATGCCGGTGGGGTGAGGGAGACTGGAAAGTCCTCCCTACCAGTGTTATGCTTATAAAAGCAGAATAAGCTTATGAAAAGCTCTGTAATCTTTGAATTCCAGAGAAGGCAGGTGCTATGTAAATAATTTTGATGTTGAGGCCTCTGAGCTTTTTGACTCTAAATTCTGCTCTAGCTCATAGCTGACTTTCATTCTTTGCGGTACCTTTCTTTTTCATATTATGTTTCTAGTCACTGTTTATGTTACCTTGGTTCAGTTTCATGGTATGGGAAACGAGAGCCTCAATGGATGCCCTGTTGACTCACATTTATACCTATAACAGTAGGTTCAAATCTCTGCCTGAAACTCTCAGCTGAAAGCATCTATCTTGAGCTCTATCTTTAGCATGACTTGTCAGCCTTTAAGCCTTCATATAAGTTCATTGCCTCCTAAGGGCCAAGCCGAGGGAAAATAAATAGATCAACAATATTATTATGCTCAAAGATTTGAGGTTAACAAATCAAAACTATTTTCTGTTAAAGTCCTCTTGACCATGTACATTGCAGTATTTTGATTCACACTTACAATGAGATGCTCACAAAATTCTTGCCTTTGACTATGTTAGGCTGAACAACAAGATGAAAAAAATCTTCAAAGGGTAGCTTGTATTCAGGCTAGATTCCAATGCAAGTATAGGTTTAGTTCATTCATCAAGGTCAGATAGTAATGGAACTTAAAAACTTTAAACAGTACTACTTACGTAATTTTCAAAGAGGTGTGTATATGTGTGTGTATATGCACTACTACATGGAAAACCATATTGTGTATTATTTAATACCTTGTTTATTTTTCTTAATTATATGATCTACATGCAAGTATATATTGATTTTCATAATTATTTTAATGGTAATATAATGTCTCTTAATTGGTTTTGCAGTTTTACTAAGATTTTGCCTGTATAAGGAACATGGTAGAAATTTTTTTTCATTAAATGAATATGTCTTATAAAATATTCATTAATTTACTTTTAAGCCAACAATGAATAAAATATTTTTATTTTTTGTTTGTTTTATATCAGGATTCAGAACATTATAGTGCACAAGTTGAATATCAACTGCCAACTTTTTTTGTGAATAGTTTTACAGGAATAATACCCTTTCATTTTTTTGTGGTGTCTTTTAGTGCTTTCACTTAGAAACACCTGAAATGAATTACTAATGAGCTAGCCTATATGGACCATGTTTACTGGACCTGTGTAGGAAAGGTTTGCTGATTTTTTTCTCAGGGACGAGTTTCCAGACAAGTTTTTGTTTTGTTTTGTTTGGTTTGTTTTTTGTATAACAGTCCTGGCTGTCCTGGAACTCATTATGTAGACAAGACTATCCTCAAACTCACAGGGATTTGCCTGCCTCTGCTTCCCAAGAGCTGGGATCAAAGGCATGTGCCACTATACCTGGCCAGTTTACTGATTCTTGATACAATAAAATTTGCTTATGTTTAAATTTAATATGAAGAGTATTGTGGCAGAGTGCTGGTGGCACATGCCTTTAATCCCAGCACGTGGGAGGCAGAGGAAGGTGGATGGATCTCTGTGAGTGTGAGGCCAGCCTGGTCTACAAGAGCTTGCTCCAGAATAGTGTTAGAGGAGGCTGCTTGTTAGTTTCCAGCCCTCCAGCTAGCTTAGACCCAAAATAATCACACAGAAACTGTATTAGTTAAATCACTGCTTGGCCCATTAGCTCTAGCTTCTTATTGGATAACTCTTACATAGTAATTTAACCCATTTCTATCATTCTGTGTATCTCCATGTTACAGTGGTTTACTGGCTAAAGTTCCCAGCATCTGACTCTGGCAACTCCATGGCTTCTCTCTGACTCCACCTTCCTCCTTCCATGCTATAGGCCAAGCCAGTTCTTTACATTACCCAATAAAAACAACATATAGACCGAAGGACCTCCCACATCAAGATAGAATATTGTGGCAGTAAATCATCATAGTAAAGTTCATGGGGATTAAGAATAGCTACTAGCTGGGCAGTGGTGGTGCACACCTTTAATCCCAGCACTCAGGGACAAAGGCGGGCAAATCTCTATGAGTTCAAGGCCAGCCTGGTCTACAAGAGCTAGTTCCAGGACAGGCTCCCAAACTACAGAGAAACCCTGTCTCAAAAACCAAATAACAAAACAAAACAAGAATAGCTACTGAAGCTATGGAACACATCTCTTGGTGAACATGAAATGAAGCCCACCAAAGTGGCAAGTAACACCATACTGTAGGATGTTGTCCTGTGCTCCGTAAATGGAAAAGTAAGCTGTGCACCAGCATTTATTGCTCTTTGCTTCCTAACTAAAGATGCAAGACATGGTGGTTTGAATGAGATGTCCCTCATATGCTCAGACATCTGAATATTTGATCCCCAATATGGTGATTGATCCTATTAGGAATGACTTAACTGTGGCTTTGACAAAAGGAGTATGTTACTTTGGGAAGGCTTTGATGTTTCAAAAGCCTTGTGCCCTCTGTTTCTGTCTGTTGCTTCTGTTTCTCAAGCTGTTCCTGCCACTATGCCTGATGCTTGCTGCCATGCTTTATTGTCTTGATGGTGATGGGCTCTTATTCCTCTAGAACTGTAAACCCCAAATAGACCCTTCCTTCTTCTTCTTTTTTTTTAATCTGAGAACTATGTTTGGTTTTTTATTTTCAATTTAAGGACAGTAAATTGTACTAATGTTTGGTTTTCTTTTTTTTTTCTTTCAGGTTATTCTTTTTTTTAATTTATTTATTTATTGAGGATTTCCGCCTCCTCCC
>NC_022026.1:17703261-17704438 GCF_000317375.1 Microtus ochrogaster
AGCTCTTGTAGACCATGCTGGTCTCGAACTCACAGAGATCCGCCTGCCTCTGCCTCCCGAGTGCTGGGATTAAAGGTGTGCGCCAACACCGCCCGGCTTAAAAAAATTGGACTCTTTTAAAAAATATTTATTTATTATGGATACAATATTTTGATTACATATATGTCTGCAGGCCAGAAGAGGACACCAGACCTCACCACAGATGGTTGTGAGCCACCATGTGGTCGCTGGGAATCGAACTTGGGTCCTTTAGAAGAACACGCAATGCTCTCAACCACTGAGCTATCTCTCCAGCCCCCCAAAAAATTGGACTTTGTTAATATGAAGGGAGGTGCTTACTCTTACTGCAACTTGACATGCCATGTTTGACTGTTATTCATGGGAGGCCTGTCTTTTCTGAATAGAATGGTGGAGGAGTAGGTGGGGGAGTGGGCAGAGGGGAGATGGTAGGAGGGACTGAGAGGAGAGGAGGGAACAGGAAACTGCAGTCAGGATGCAAATAGAAATAATAATTTTTAAATCTCCCATTGCAAAAATAGTACTTGGTTGTGAATGAATCAAAAGATGTAAGGAAGAAAATCAAGTCACAAAATCCTCATACTTGCTGATACTGCTATCGGTTACTTTTCTTGCTATAAAAATAAATGACAAGAAGCAACTTATTCAAAGTAAAGTTTGAATGTCTTGTTTTGACTGTCAACTGGAGAGAATTCAGACTTACTATAGAAAAAACTCTGAACATGTTTGTGAGGGATTTTTTTAGACTATGTTATTTGAAGGAGGAAGACCCACCATAAATATATACAGTACCATTCTATCATGTGGGGTCCTAGATTAAATAAAAATGAGAGAGGGGACTGGGCAGCATCATGTATCACTCTGCTACTTTATTAGGAATGCAAAGTAAACAGCTACCTCAAACTGATGTCACCATGACTACCTAAAATTGCTTTTGTCAAATATTTTGTCACACTAACAATGCAAGTAACTAATTTGGGTTTAGACTCACATACTGAGGGTACAGTCTATGATGGGGAGAAAGCTAGTGCAGCAGGAGCATGAGGCAGTTAGTCACACTGTATATTAGTTACTTTTCTGTTGCTGTGATAAAACACCATACCAAAGCAACTTAAAGAAGGAAGGGTCTTTTTCAGATTCAGGCCAGCTGGCCTTGGTG
>NC_022026.1:17705682-17732968 GCF_000317375.1 Microtus ochrogaster
AAAATGCAAAAGAGAAGTTTTTCTTGTGCATAAGGATACATGATTTGAAGGAAACTTAAAAATTATATTTTCTTGCAATTTCTGTCTATTCTTTGATTGCTGTGTTTCACAGTCCTAATTACATAGTTGATAACTACCAGTTATTCGCTTTTCTTAAAAATAAAGCATCAGAAACCACCTTGCTTATAAAGATTTTCTAACTAGTTATTGTAATTGTTCACTTACAATGTTGTGGGATTGTACTGTTTTGCTCTGCTAGACTGGTGGTTGGAACATCTTTTTCCTTCCTCAGAACTTTAATTTGCAATTAGAGTACCTTCTTAAACTAATGCCCAAAGTTTCATATGTTTCTTTTACACGAAATAAACACCAGTACTATCCACACTGTAAGGGATGTTTTTACATAAGTATATAAAACTGTTAAAGCATATTTCCCACATATCACTCTACACTCCAGTTTCTCACCCCTTTCTTTCCTGTTGATTCATTCTCCTGGATAATTGTTTCTACTTTCATGCTATACATACACACAAATGTTCTGAATCTATAAAAAAATCTAAGTTTGCTAAATAGAAAATATTTATGATCATCTTTGTGAGTGTGGGGTGCTTCCTTCTCTCTCTTGTCTTTTTACCTGTATTTAAAAATGGAACTCACAGAAAGTACACTAACAGGTTGCATACTATAGAATATTGCCACCCAATCTTAAATTCTCCTGTATTGTTCTTTTTCATCCCCACCCCCACCTCCCTCTAACTAACTCAGATGAGACATCTGTCTGTGATTAAGTGGTCAATGGCGAAATCAAGACCAAAATCAGATGGAGAAAAGAAAAAAAAATGGCAAAGCACGGTCTGGAAGAAGGTTGAAGGAGATAGAATTAGATAAATCCTACCATTGCCAGCTATTAGACCTGAAACTCGAAGCTTCTCTTTAATCCACTTAGAGAGAAAAGATAGGAAAAACACGTTTGACCAATGTTTGAAGCAATGTTTTATAGGCCCTATTTATTAGCAGTACTGCAGATTGAGAAGAAAACAAGCTGTATTCAGACTCTCCTGCTAGATGCACATTCTCTCTCTCTCTCTCTCTCTCTCTCTCTCTCTCTCTATATATATATATATATATATATATATATATATATATATATATATATATATATATATATATATATATATATATATATATATATATATACATATATATATATATATATCCCTCTAAAGCAGATGATGAGATCATGGGTCTGAGTAAGAGCTGTTTAGAGGAGGGTGGATTTGTGCATAGGAAGAGTGTGAATAGGGTTTTTTGAAGTTACAGAAAAGAAAGCCCCAAGGAATCAACAATTTTTCTTTGTGAGACTGTGGTATTTTGTTTTGTAAGCTGAGCTTGGAATACGACTGTCATACATCACAGTGAATCTTATTGATTCCATTTTTAAAATTGCACCTGCTATGGAGTCGTTCCAAAACACACATACCAAATTAAAGCACAAAAACCAATAAAAACATAACAAGAGCTGAATGCTGCAAACTCAATTGCTTATTAAAAAACCATTAGCCTTAAAATGTTAGCTTGTCAGAAAACAATTCCTTTCTACTAATGTCAGCTTTGAAGGTCAGCTAATTGGAAATACATAGAATTAGGACAGGCAGGAAATTGAATAAAGCAGACCCTGCCATAGAAGAATCATAGCTCTAGGCCCCACTGGTGGAATTAGAAAGGCATTATCAAGCATATGCCCACAGATCAGAGCTCACATTAATCCAATAATAATTCTTATATTTAAAGTTCACCTGTAATGACTTAGGTCCCCCTTTAAAACATACAGTGTGACATGATATTTTAATGTCTTTTTAAAAGAATATATTCAAAGGATATGTCTGTCTCTCGTCTCTCTGTCTCTCTGTCTATTGTCTCTGTCTTTCTCACACACATATTTGTGCATACATTTATGGTTTTTTTTGAAGCACTTTTCACAACATCTAAAAGATAAAACCAGTCTAGATTTCCTTCAGTAGATGAACGATAAAAAAGATGTGCACCAGGATTTATCTCTACTGTATGTGCTGACTTTTTGGGATCCTGTTATTTTTGGATAGATACCTTGCTCAACCTAGATATAGTAGGGAGGGCCTTGGACCTTCCACAAAACAATGTGCCTTACCCTCACTGAATAGTGGATGGGGGTGGAGTGGAAGGGTATGTGGATGGAATGGGAGGAGGGGAGGGAGTGGGAACTTGGATTGGTATGTATAATGAAAAAAGATAGTTTGCTTTCTTTTAAAAAAAGTAACAAAGGAAAAAAAAGATGTGGTATGTGATACAGAGAGTGGAATTTCTCAGCCAGAAAGAAAAATGAAACCTTGGTATTTGCAAGAAAGGGAATCAAATTGAAATATTTATGTTAATCAAAGTAACTCTGATTCAGATTGAAAAAAACCTTTTGCTTTCTCTCTTATACAAATCTTAGATTTGTGTGTGTTAGTGTGTGTGTTCCTGAAAGCAGAAAGAAGAGGAGGAAGAGATTTGAATGGGAGGGAGGAGAAACTAGAGAGTAAATGGAATACATAAGGCACAAAAATAGAAAGCGATGTTCTTTGCAGGGAGAATAGGGAGGATGAAGATGGCTGGTGGAATATGGCTATGACTAGGAAACAAATATCCATGATGTACACAATGAACAATAATGAAACCCATTATTTAGTATTTTAGCTTAAAATGATAGAGTATTACAATGATCATGACACTTGAATACTTGAGAAATAAAATATCTGTATTTGGTAAGCAGTGAGTTTTTTAATGTTTACTTTTCAGCAATGAATCTTTTTCTTTCAGTTCTTTCCTTCTGTTTTCTACAAACTAAACTGTGTTTTTGAGGTTGAACTTACATTAAGTGGAGTGTGATTACTGAGGTCTTAACATTCATGTTGACAGAAAAGAGCCAAACCTGCTGGTATTTTTGTGCTGAAAAAATTGTTTGTTATAAATGCTTTAAGATCTCTGAAGATTCAGGAGAAGAGGCCTTTGACACTGATGCCAGTGACAGAGTTTGGTTTTTGGATCCCTATGGCTAGGAGAGCTACAAAGTCGACTTTTGGGGAATTATCTAAAAGATCATTCAATAGAACATGAAAAGGAAAACATTTTACTTCAGATATACTCTTTGTTGCTACTAAGATGCCATCCAGTCTGCTACTTTCTTACCACCACTATTCAGACAGGAGACTGAGGATCTTTTCACTAAGCCGTAACATAATCGGGAACAAAAAACAGTATAAATAATTTCCTATGAAGGTTCATTATTTTTTATTTCTTGTAATTCTATTATATTCTTTGTACATTTTTGTCCTAAAATACTTTTGTCTTTGAGTGTCTATAGTGTTATTCTTAAAATGACCTTGGTTGGATCAACTACAGCAGTCATAAATCTTGTTGAAGTTGAAGCAGGGCTGGAGAGATGTGATTAGGATGAATGCAGCATCGAGCTCAATAACAAGGGTTTGAGTCTCCTGAACACTTCTCTGTTTGCCGCCTACTATATCTTGCTTCTCTATAAACTCCACAGTGTCCTTCTCCTCTGACTAGTAAATGGTTTTGAGCCCTTTCTTTAAACCAGCTACAAGGTGCAGATGAACTGGAGGCACTACAAACTATCATCCCTTTCATGTACAATTCTATCTTTCTTTGTACCAGCTTGGTATGCGCATGTGCCCCAAATTGTTCCATCTCTACAACAAAGTAGAACATATTATGTTTTGTACTTGCTTCTTAATTCTTTGCTCCAGTAAACACACTGAGTCATTTCCTCTAGTGGCGTCTCACAAACTTTCCAATTCATATAACTTTGGTTTTTTCCTCACTTCTTTGATATCTCTTTCATCAAAGACAGTAATATGATCTGACTTACAAAAAGCAATGGCTACTTAATCATTTTCATTAGTATCAACAAATTAGTACCACATTTCTTCAAGGATAGAGATATACTAACTCTCCAAAGCCTTGGGGTCATTTATTTCACGAGTCCTCAATGCATGCTATTTCCAATAGGTCCATCAGTCTTTTAAAATAGGGCTAAGAGATTTGCTTAGCACCCAACACAACTAGCTCTATACATCATCCCAGTAATTACTGCTTTCTGTTGCTCTCTTTAAGCATCCCAGAGGTTCCATCACAGTAATTATAGCTGTTGAACCGTTTTGCTTTGCACATATATATTACCTACCTTTCATAACACATGACTCTTTATGTGGTAGAGGTCAATACTCCATTTGTTGTTATACCTCCAGAATCTAGCACGGTGTTTGACAGGTTATTGTTATTTAATTGACTTATTGAATGACTTGGCAGATGGGTGAATGCTAATAGTCTCACAATAGTTTTTTGTAGTCTTATTCAAAAACCCATACCAGTTCTCTGTCTTGAAATGATTCAACATGTTACTTGCTTTCAGTCTTTGCCTCCATTTTCCTTGCCCTACTAACAATCTCCTTTTGCTTTAACCATTTAATAAAATTGAACATGCATCTGGCATCTTCTCTGTTCTGCAGTTCATGTTTTTATTGGTTTTACAAACTTTATAATTTATATGCTTTGTGAGTTATGACATCATAAGCTTATTTTCATTCTGAGCTTGTCATCTTGCCTGTGTCCTTCAGTCCTGCTTGTGGGTCTATTGTATAGCAGTTTTCTGAATTCAAACTTTCCCTTTATGAATGAAGTTCATGAGACTCAGGATACAAACAATAGGTCACATGCCTGGGAAGGTGGAAAATTTCAAGAAACATGAAGGCCTCTTGCCAGCTTTATAAAAGGAGTGAAGGACTACCAAGGTAAGACACTGAGCTGCAGACAGGACATTTCCTGGACCCGTGGAGCTGCCTGAAAGTTGAGTTAGCCTGAAAGAGCTAATGGTTGTCATGTGTTGTTGTCCATGTTGAAGATGGCTTTTTGGTTACACAACTTATTTTTAGAATCATCCCTGTTATGTTAAATGATCCCTCACCTGTACTTTGGTTAGAAACCCTAGTACAAATGCATTGCTTCTTCACATTGGATTCTTGTGCAATTGTTAATTTGGTCTGGCCTGAGTTCTCTTTCTTTAGTGTGTAGGTAGGTGTGTGTGTGTGTGTGTGTGTGTGTGTGTGTGTGTGTTGCATTCCCTAGAACTGTCTGTCATATAACCTCATCTTGATATTGACCTCCAAGTATATTGCTCTTCTCTTCATCATTTCCATTGCCAATTATAGAACTTTTTTGTAGCTTTGCAAAGGAATTCAAATGGCCAGACATATTTTTATTTTTAAAACTATTTTTAAATTTCATAGTCCTTGAAGAAAATTAGAGAGTATCAACTAGCATAGCTTAATTTCCTTAAATTTAGCAGTTTTCTTTTTTTATTAGATTTTCTTTTTTTTTTTTAAAAAAAAATCAATCCAAATTTCCACTCCCTCTCCTCCTCCCATTTTCTCCACATACCCTCTTACTCCACTCCCTCCAATCCTAAGCGAGGGCAAGGCACCTTGCCCTGTGGAAGATTCAAGGCCCTCCCCACTACATCTAGGCTGAGCAAGGTATACGTCAAAAGAAAGTAGGCTCTCAAAAAGGCAGTACATGCAGCAGAGACAAAGTCCAGTGCCACTGCCAGTGGCCCCCCAGTCTTCCCCAACCATACAATTGTCAACCACATTCAGAGAGACTAACTTGGTCCTATGCTTGTTCCTTCCCCATCTCGCTGGAGTTGGTGAGCTCCCATTAAACTCCAGTAAACTGCTTCAGTTGATTAACCCCTCATGGCTTTGACCTCTTTGCTCATATTCTCATTCATTTTTCAATCCTGACTTCACATTAAGGCTTTCTGTGGTATTTTCAAACTTCAACTGCTTGAGATCCATGTTCCTTCATATATTCTCATTTCGTTGGGCTGGAGGAACTCAGGTATATTATTATTTCTGAAAATTCCCTGTGGTGGTTAATCTTTGTTGTCAACGTGACTTGACTTGATTTAGAATTATCACGGAAACAAACTTCTGGATCTGTCTGTGAGGCAGTTTCTTGCTTGAGCTAATTGAGGTGAAATTAGCTCCATGTTAAATGTACACCGTCCATGAGCTGGGGCTGTGGTAAGTAAAAAGAAGTGAACTTAGTGTGCATGTTTATTGTTTCCTGCTTTTTGTCCTTGGATGCAATGTGACCAGCTGCCTCAAGCTCCCACTGCTGTACCTGTGCCATCAAGATGGGCTATATCTTGTAGCTGTGAGCTAAAATAACCCTTCCTTCTTTAAGGTGCCTTTGCCAGGTATCTTGTCTAAGCAGCAAGGAACATAATTAATAAAAGTCCCATGGGAATCTTGTTTGCTGTGAGTTTTGAGAATTAATTCTGCACATTTAACATTTCTGTTTAAGGTCATTTTAAGTTGTTTAGAGACAGAATAATTAATATGACCCTTCAAGAGCTTTGATTTTATTCTAGCATTATTTGTTTTTCTCTCTCATGAAGATATAAACTTAGCATGTGAGCACTCCATGCTCAACCCCCACAGTGAATGCCAACAAATCTCCACACTCACAGAATATCAATTAGTATTCCACTGGGTACTAACTCCTTGAGTTATATTTTTAACAGTTGGAGAGGATTGGCATGCCATGTGTAATCTCTATCAATCATGGTCTAATCTCCGAGTAAACAAAATGCTTGACTGACATTTAGACACTTCATGCTTTATCCCTTATGATCTTTTTATCTTCTACTTTCATCTTCTACCAAACCCTATTCTCCTTCTAGCTTATGTAGCAGTCACACTGAATTATGACACAATCCTCCTAAGGGGAATACTACTCAGGCTTTTATGTTGCTGGCACATGCTATTTCATCTTTTTGTGCTTTCTTTCCCTTATCTGCCCAAAATTTGACAATAATTTTCCCTTATCAATTGATAATATTTGTGCATACTTTGTGCAGTCATGTTATATGATTTTTTATTGCAAAAAGCATGGTTTTTTATATCTTCAAAGGCCTCTGGGACTGGATGCAGATCAAGATCCAATTTCTGCACTTGTGATCAAATGTGACACATGGAAGCATACTGAGACTTCAATAGCTCCAACTGCACCATCCAAATTCACTGTCATACATGTCCTATCTTTCCAGGTTTTCATAATATTTTCATACCCCTCTCCAAATAATTTGACATGTTTCCCTATGACCTAAAATCTCAGTGAATGCAGGACAATATCTTTTTCATCTTTTATCCACAAAATCCACAAAATCTATTCAATCATAGTTAGCTGGGGGAAATTTTTGAATCTCAGACAAATTTGCCTATAGTGCAAAAGTTATGATATACTGAAGCTTAATAAGCAACAGTGCTTGCTTGTGTCTTCCAAATTGGGCTCATATGCTTCAACATTTTACCAGTCATTTTCTTTAGGGAAGCGGGGCACAGTGTGAACATTAATAATTACAAAAAGAAAGTGAGGCATGATGCCTCATCCCTATAATATGGAACTTGGGAAGGTAATGCAGGTGTACTTCCATGATCCCTGGGTAAACGTGAGCTGTGTAGTGAGACTTAGGCTACAGGATGAAAACCTATATCAAAAACAATATGATTTGTGCCAACAAAATGCCAAAAATTTTAGAAGTTGAGCTGTGATAGATTGAATCTGAACCTGTGTATTGTATACACACATAACCATTGTTAGTGAGGCTCTATCTTCTTTCCCAAGATTTTCTTCAATATTTTAGATGAATACATTGTCATCAAATAATTTTAAAGCATAGCAGAGCTTAAAGAAGCTTATGTTTAGATGACAAGGCTAGCACTCAGCAAAACACATAAAATACTTTAATACGACACTGAAATTTCTGAGTGCTGAGAAGAGAAAATTGTACTTTCCAGACAAAAAGAGAAAATACACTAGCTGCAAAGATTGCAGAATCATATGGCTTAATGATTTTCAATATCATCAGGATAAACCAGATGGCAACTGAATGATGTTTTAGAAATTATGAAGGAAAGTGTTCTTTTGTTTTCAAGTATCTGTGTGTATTTATCTGTCTATGTATGTATGTATTGTATTTATGTAAGTATAAATTTATAAATACAACCTGCTGAGTTCATTTAGAATTGCTCATATGGTTTAAGACTGACCTCTTTAAATCCTAGGAGAAGACTGATTCTGCCCCTCTCAGCAACCATTAATTACCTGTAGATCGTCATTTAAAGGTGGAGCCTTCTGAAAAGTCCACCATTCACACTGACACGTCAATTAGAATTGCCATTTTTAAGATCTCATTTAGGAAGCCATACTGTTGAGATTTCATGAGGTCAGCCTCCCTATCATATATAGAAAACACTATCGTGCAACAGAAGTTCTGGTGCTCTGGTTGTTGTAACCCTTTCACCTCTTCTTGAACAATTTTCCTTGAACTTTAGTTTTGGTGGTTTTCTTATAGATATATCATTTGGGGTAATACACCTCACAGTTTTTTTAAAATCTTTTTCCATTGTTGATTGTTGTAATGTTATCTGCTATGAAAATAAGCTTTTGTACAAAGGATGAGGGCCACACTTATCTGTAGATATAAGGATAACTAATTCAAATGCAGGTAGAAATTATACTGGTTTTCGAAAATTGGAAAAGTATGTTTTCCTCCAGGACCCACTGCTTCATTAATCGTGGATAGTGGGTTAGATTTGCAGTGTCAGATAAGAATTCTCTTCTATTTAGTAAGCCTTAAATCAAATTATCTGGCTGGTGGTTACTCTAGGACATAAACACCACTATTGCATATTTCCAGGAATCTTGCTGTTATGGTCATTGTTGTGATTTATAAGTGTTACAGCAAGTAGAACAATTGATTGCTTTCCTTCCTTTGTAGCATGTTAGCTCCCCCTGGATCTATGAAAGGTAGTCTTCAGGAAGGATGCTTTCTGTTATTAGATTTCTCTGTATCATTTAAATTGTGATTACTTTCCATTGAAAGACGCTTTTTCTTCTCTTTTATACAATATCTTTATTTTTTACTTTTTTGTTTGTTTTTGTGTCTTATAAATGAAACCCTCCCAACCATCACCTTACTATCTTTTTATCTCTCACCTCCCATCTGATTTCTAATAGAATTTATATTGTACTAAAACCAACATGCATCTCTAGTATTTCTTCCTTTCTACTATCCAAAATAGTATCTTTCAGCATATCATATTGTCCTGTTTAGGGTTTCTCTTGCTGTTATGAAACACCATGATCAAAGAACTTGGGGAGAAAAGGGCTTATTTGGCTTGTGCTTCCAAATCACTGTTCATCATTGAAGGAAGTCAGGACAGGAACACAAGCAGGGAAGGAACCTGGGAGCAGGAGCTGATGCAGAGGCCATGGAGGTGTGCTGCTTACTGACTTGCTCCCTATGGCTTGCTTAGCCTGCTTTGTGAACCCAGGACCACCAACCCAGGGATGGACCTACCCACAATGGCTGGGCACTCTGCTATCAATCAATAATTATGAAAGTGAATTTTAGCTGGATATTTTTGTTTTGGTTTTTCAAGACAGAGTTTCTCTGTGTAACAGCTCTGGCTGTCCTGGAACTAACTTTTTAGCCCAGGCTGGCCTTGAAGTCACTGAGATCTGCCTGTCTCTGCCTTCCAAGTGCTGGGATTAAAGGCATGCCCCACCACCGCCCAGCTACAGCTGGATTTTATGAAGGCATTTTCTCAATTGAGTTTCCCTTTTTGCAGATGACTCTAGCTTGTATCACATTGACACACACTAGCCAGCAATACATATTCACCAACATTGACACAAACAAATTCATTGTTTCCTCAGCCTCCTCTATTCTATCTCTGGTCTCAAGCCTCATTATCTTCCTGTGTTTTCTATCTTGATCAATGGCAAACTCTAGGCAATTAAGTTAGCTGTTCAGAGTTGAATTTCAGTCCCTATTTATCCTTCCTATTCTTAATTATTTAGCCACTGTTTAATTTGGTATTGCTACTAGAACAAATTAATGTAGACTTACCAGTTTTAAATAATGTATATTTTTCACCTTGAAATCTTGACTTATATTCAAAACATGTGATGGATGGAAGAGCCTTTGTCATATACATAATTTTCACAGTCTTCCATTGTCACCTGTTTCCCTGACTCTTGTCCACTCTCTAGTACTCTTGTGATTATACTGAGCCACATACAGATAATCCAAAAATTGTCTTTCTATTTTAAGTCAGCTCATCTGAAATTTTAATGTAATCTTCTATCTAAATTCACTTGCAATACTTAAGACAGTTTATCTTTACTGATTCTGAAACAGACTGTAGACAAATTTAGGGAATTATTATTCTGTCTATCTTAGTCACCAGGTCCTATTCCAGTAACAATGTCTTGAATGTTTTCTACTTAGTTATTGCTATTGTGGCACTAATATAAATTCCATATTAATGTAGTTCATTGCAAAAACTCATTTAAACACCTCTGATAGCTCTCTCTTTTACTTTTTCCTTCTGTGAAGCTTCAAAGATTTACATAATAGAATAAAAGGTTGGGTCATACTCAAACCTACTTGAAAACTTTAGCAGAACATGTAAAACCATTTATGACACAACATCTTCTGTCTTCATTCCCCATCAGTCATATAAAAATACTTGAATATACTATGCTCTGACATGTCCTTCACTTTATCACTATACTTCCTGAAATCCTATACCTGAATTTCCCCATAACCTTAATCTGCCAGTGTTTTCTTTTATCTCCCATAGTTATTTTGCATTTTCTCCTCCCTACTTCACCAATGCAGATGGCATGCCACCATAGGGAATAGGCTATAAAGAGCCAGCTCATGCATCAGGGACAGGTCCTGGTCCCACTGCCATGTGACCCACAAAATATCAAGCTACACAACTGTTACCTAGATGCAGAGTATCTAAGTTGGGCCCATGTTGGCTCCCCAGCTCTCTGTCTAGAGTCTCAGAAGCTCAGGTCAGCTGTCTCTGTGGGTTACTTCTTCATGATCTTGACCGCCCCCCTGCTCATATAATCCCTCCATCCTCTCCTCAATTGAACTCTCAGAGCTCTGCTCTCATTGAGGCATTTTTAATGTCTATATTAATTACCATACAACCTTGAAGGTAAATGTTTAAGCAGATATACACTCACAAACACAGACACAAACACAATAAATAAACAAATAAAGGAATGAAATCAACTTAAAACATTAAAAGGACTAATCAGAAGACAGAGTTCTAGTAAGGTGAGCATCCAAACTGCCTAGGCTCCCACAAAGCCAGTACGTACAGTAGGATCAAAAACCCATTGCCATTGTTCTTGAGTTCTCAGTAGTCTTCATTGTCCGCTATGTTCAGCGAGTCCAGTTTTATCCCATGCTTTTTCAGACCCAGGCCAGCTGGCCTTCGTGAGTTCCCGATAGAACATCCCCATTGTCTCAGTGTGTGGGTGCACCCCTCGCGGTCCTGAGTTCCTTGCTCGTGCTCTCTCTCTTTCTGCTCCTGATTTGGACCTTGAGATTTTTGTCCGGTGCTCCAATGTGGGTCTCTGCGGGGGCGGGGAAGAGACAGTAATCTTTAGTAAATAAACAAATTAAAAAAAATAAAATAAAATAAAAAAAGAAGACAGAGTTCTATTTTTTATTTTAAGTGATGCAATATTTGCAGTCACTAAGAAAATTTTCAAAATTGTGAATCTTAAAGACACTGCAAATAAATCAAGTTGAAATTGTGGGAGAAGGTCAAATAATCTACACAGAATGAGCAAAAAAGAAAGAAATAATACATAGTAAACTGAAATGTTTGAGCTTGATGACATATGAATTAATACCTTAAATCTAAGTTATTTAGATACAAAATTAAAATGTAAACATACGAAACATAGACTAAAAACTCGATTAAGCTACTTGTGATAAACGCACTCCGTATTCATTTCATTTCTTTTATTTCTCCATCAGTGGGGTTACTAGTTTTGATTTTTGCATGAACCTCCATTCTGTTTTTCATCTACTAATGTACATGTTCATCCTAATGGTCAGAAGTTCTTATTATTTTCAAAATCTGTAGCACTTGATTTCTTTTGACTTTTAAATTTTAAATTACATATAATTACCTCACTTTCCCTTCCTGTTCCTCTTTCAATTCTCTATAGTTGCCTTTCTCTTGTTCCCTTAGGAAATAGTAGACTCATTTTCTTTAATTGTTATTGTTATACATATAAATATATACTTATATGTAAATGCATGACTTGTTAATAATAGTTATTAGGCATTTTACTGAGCTCAGGAGTAAGTTATATTACACTATCTTGATAATTAGTGATTTTGAGAACATTTTCATGTGCCTGCAAATGGTTTGCTTATCTTATTCTGAGAAGCATCTATTTAGGTTTATTGCTATTTTGAAATAAAATTATTTGAATTTTTTGCTATTTAATCTTCAGAATTCTTATGATCCTATATCTCAATTACTTATATATACTTTTCATGCCTTTTCTTTCATTGTATAGGTTCATTGTCTTTACCTTGTGGCTTCTTTTGTTTTAAAATGTCTTTATAAACTTTATTATTTAAAAATGTCCAAATAAATACAAATATTACATTGCTAAATTAACCAGACTCCCACGTTTACACAAATCAATAAACTTTCAGACATTTGGAATAAGAGTTTAGAACAGAAACTGCTGCACTTCACATTAAGCATTATACTTTCAGCATAGAATATATTTTATATAATTATCCATCACTCAAAACCATGATCTGAATGGGAGTGGAGGTGGAGAGGATGGAGGATTAGTTGGGGGAAGAGAATATGTAAAAAGAATATATTGTATGAAAAAAATACACAGAGAAAAAAGTATTGTGGAAAAAATACACAAAAGAATTAGAACTAGAACTCAAATGCTTTTCTATCTTTCACAATTATGTTCACTTCCTGCATTCAGTACTTTACTTTTAAGTTTGATGTAATCCTAATGTTAATTTTTGCTTTTGTTTCCCTTACTTTTGTGGTCTTCTTAAAAAAAGAGTAAAGCAAACAGAACTCCCTTCTGTTTTCGTTGTCTTGAAGCATTTAGTATGTGTTTTCTTCTATTATTTAATTGATTAAGATCTTATATTTAAGTATGTTTTGTTTATAAAGTTGTCTTTTCTTCACTTCTTCATGCTATTTCTGCAGCTAAAGAATTAAAGACTATGTGACTGGTCCTGATGCTGCAGGCATAAAATTCCAGCTTTCTGGGAGTCAAAGGCAAATGGATTGTGTGTTCAAAGACTGCCATGTCTAGACAGTGAGTACATAGAAATCCTGAATGACATAGTGAGGCCACATCTTGAAATAAAAAATAAAACATTAAAAAATGGTGAAGCTCAGCGATAGAGTATGTCCTGGGTTTGACCTCTCTCTAACCACAAGATAAAAATGTGGTATGTATGGTGATATATTTTTTCTGAAAAACACCTCTTGCCTTCAAAGAGACTAAATTTCTTCCATATCTTGCCACCAAATTAATAATATACCTTGAGTTCATTTAATATTATGTACTTAACATACTATTCTATGGTCTTATCATTCTGTTCAAATTTAACCCATCTTTAAAAGAATGATGTGACTGACCTTACTATGCCTTTGATTTCCCAAATTATCAGCTTTTACAGCTTAAGCTATTTGCAGAGCTTTAATTTTAATTTAATTTTAAGTTATATGTTCTTTCTTGCCCTGATCCATAAAAATGTGTGTGTGTGTGTGTGTGTGTGTGTGTGTGTATGTGTGTGTTACTAATCATTAGTTCAAAGCAATCAATTGGTTAAAAGAAACCATAAATAAAAAATGTTGGAGGAAATATGTGGATAGGGGTTGATGGCAATTGTGTGAGGTTTTGAGTGTTATTCTGGGTCAGTTTTGGGTTAGTAAAAGTAACTTCTTCCCTCGTATTAATACTCTGTGGTAGGCTGAATAATAATGTCCTCCCATAGGTTCATGCTTAGTCTCCAGTTGACAAACTGTTTGGGATGGATTAGGAGGTATAACTGTAGTGACCCTGTTAGAAGAAGTGTGTTACTGGAGGTGGGATTTGAGGTTTCAAAAGCACATACCAGGCCTAGTCTCTCTCTCTCTCTCTCTCTCTCTCTCTCTCTCTCTCTCTCTCTCTCTCTCTCTCTATCTTCTTGCTACCTGCAGATTAGCATGTAGCTCTCAGCTCCCATCATGATGACTAAACTTTTGAAGTTGTAAGCAAGCCCCCAATTAAATACTTTCTTTAGTAAGAGTTGCTTTGGTCATGGTGTCTCTTCACAGTAGTAGCCTAGTAACTATGACACACTCTGCTAAAGATATTGGTAGATAAGTATGCCCATGCCATGTTTTTCATGCTGTTCAAAACAAATACATAACAGAGCCCCTTGTCAGGAATAGGTACAACAGACAGACAATAGTGACAGATAGATCCCAAACGCACATCAGGCAGGAACCACAGACTAAGACAGGTAGAAGAGATATTGAGAGAAATAGAAAATTCAAATTTAGGCTCACCCTTGGTCAAACTACTCTAAGAGAAAAACTAGAGAATGCTATTTAATCATACAAAGAATAAAATCCTACCATTTATGACCATATTATGTTCTGCTAACCAAAATAAGCCAAGCATAGAAAGAAAAGAACCACATTATTGTTTTATATGTAGAATATTAAAGAAATATTCTTATGGAAACTGAAAGTGGAACAGTATTTTTGACAATTTCATATATACATGTAGTACATTTTGAACAGATTCATACCTTATTTTTATGTCCACTTCTTTCTCCTCCTTTCTAACTAGACCTTCACCTACTTTCAGGAGAATTTTTATTTATTCATCCATTTACTTATTGCATTTTTAGTGATTCCTGTGTTTAATTACAATTCCATGCGTGAATATGGGTGTTGGTTGATTGACTTGAGCATATAAAATTGACTGCTGGCTACACCACTGAAGAAAACTGATTCCTCTTTTCCCCAGTTGTCATAACTTTCAGTAGCTCCTTATGCTGGTTTGTTTTAATTGATTGGTTGACACGACCAAGAGTTACCTGAAAAGAGGGAACCTCAATTGAGACATTGCCCAGAGTAGATTGGTCTCTGGCCATGTTGGTGAGAGATCATCTTGACTGATAATTGATGCTCACTCTGGGCATAGCTTCCCTGCACAGATAAGTCTGTGATGTATAAGAAAGTTTGGTGAGAATGGAATATATGGTCTCATAGTAACTATGACAGTATCCACAAGATCTCACAAATTCAATCCAGACAAAACCCCAGTGTGGAGAAGGAAGGTAGACACAAATGTCTATCACTAACCAAAAAACTATTTGCAATTGATACATGCCGGGGAAGAGAAAATCTGTTTTCTCTAATAGAGTGATACTGGAAATATCAACCATACTGCAAGGCTGGCCACATGCTCAGTAGTTGACCAACACAAAACAGACTCTAATTTGTGTGTTTGTGTGTGTGTGTACGTGTGTGCGTGCATATTTGTGCTTCTCCTGTGGCTATTTTGTATTTTTTTTTATCTTTTTGATTTTTTTTGGGTTTGTTTGATATTTTCTAAAAGAGAGAAAGAACGTGAAGTTGGATGGGTAGGGAGGTGGAGGAGCCTGGAAAGAGTTGGGAGAGTAGAAAGATTATGATCAAAATATATTCTATGAAACCAAGACAATAACATGTTAATTAAACTAATAAAGTTACACAAGCATGAGTCAGTCAGCAAGCCAGTGAATTACTGAGCCAGTATATAGCATTCTTCCAGAGGTTTTGCTTCATGCTCCTGCCTAAGTATTTGCCTTGACTTTCCTTGCTGATCTGGAAGTGAAGGTCAAATCAACCCCTTCTTTCCCTAAATGACTTTTGGTCAGAGTGGTTTAGCATGGCAATAGAAACTAAACGAAAGCATGCCCTAAGGCAAGGTAAAACCTCATGAGGCCCTTCTTCCTCCATGATGAACAAATTGAGGGTCCCCATTTTGTGTTGGTAACCAAAACTGTGGTGGGTTCATGACTATAATGGCCATATTTTATTCAGAAGGTAGTACCACACAGTAGTCTGAGTAGGTGGTACACTTAGAACACATTTTACTTTTCGAAGCTACAAGGGTTAAGATAATATGATGATTTTTATCTGTCATTTGTCTAACACAATGACATCCAGATATTTCTCATAAACTGACTAATAAAGTACCAGACAGTCTGGGCTAATAGATTTTATCATAATTGAGTATTATATTACTTGGCTAAGACATACAACCCAAATTATCTTGGTTTCCTTATTCTCTGTCACATGGGGTTGAATTTGATTTTTAAAAGTTAGAATAGCCCAGATTTATCCCTAAATATACGTGCATTCTATTCAAAATCATATACATTGATATTAAAATTGCTGAGATGTTGTTTTTAACATATAGCCCCTCCCTCATTTTGAAATATGCTGAGAACATTTTAACAGGAGCACTAAAGCCTACCCATTTTCCACATTTGCTAAAGAAAATTGGGTTTAAATAAGTCTCACATTCACTAATAGCAGGTAATGGAAACATCAAAATCTCCCAGAGACCACAAGCCTCATTTCCCCCTGACTTCTCTAACTGGATCAGCAGTTACTGTTGTACTTGTGCTGTCTAAGTCTAATAACCCTAGACTCGAGGATAGAAAAATACCTTCTTATTTAATGGCAGTCACTATCTGATAGTCACAAAATTGTTTCTGGGTCAGTTATGTGTCCTCAAGGCAAGACCAAAATGCCAGCTCAAATAACATGGCAATCGGAGTGCCTTGATAAAGTTATTTCTATAAGATGCTCAGAGCCAACTGTCTGAAAATTGCAACAGATTTTGTCTTAGCTCCCACCTAATCTAAATGCCTTATGTCATGTATTAATTTAAGAATTTCAACGGAGTTCTGAGAGTTTTGTGGTGAGTATAAAACTTGATAGCCCCCATTAAGATAAGTACTGTTAAACAACTGCCTTATGATGATGTGTGCAAAGACTAGTGATATTCTAAATAGGGCTTTATCTCAGAGGAAGTTCAGTTTAAATTCATGCACCCATGCAACTCTAGTACCAGAAAGAGTCTCAGTTAGAAATTTCATCCTAGAATTAAAGAATCAAATAGATGCTCATATTTTAGTTCCTTTTAATCAGTACTTAATGCTGATACTTACAGTTTAATCAGGATTCTTCCTTCACATGCATTTCTACAATTCACTGATTTAAAGTCTATATTATCTGACAATCAACTCTGAGTTTATAGAGAAAACAGCACAGTAAGTTCATGGCAAGCATCTGAGGACTCTTATTACCCCACATAAGATATGGAGGGATATTGGCTGAGGAAGTCTTCATAAGAAAAACTTCATAAAACTATGGGATATCTAAATATTCTAATCCAAATATATAAATATTTTAATATAAGTGTTGAAACTAGTAACCTTTATGTGTGTCAAATATGTTATGTAAAACCTATCAGTATACCTCATGTATTTAATTCTAGTTAAGAGAGAGTTTATAGGACTGTTACACATGTAGAATAAGCAAAAATGATAAACAAAAATATCATTTTTTTCTATTAAAAAGCTGTAAGCAAGGTGCAGTGAAAGCACTGAAATGGACCGCTCCACTGAATAGAAAGAAAAGTTTATTTGGAGCTACTGAGCTGTCTCTCAGGAGGTGCAGAGAACAGCAGGTGGTAGGAAAAAGCCCTTGCCAGGTAAAAGTAGGTGGTGAGGTGTGGACCAGAATAGTCTGGGATTTAGCAAGAGGGCTTGAATCTGTAGCAGGCTGGAAGGGGTTAGATGCCTTTGCAGGAAGTAGTTTGTAGTTTGTCTCCCCACCTTTTCCCCACTACCCACTCCCTCCCTTCTCTCATCTCCTTTCTTATTTTCTGAGATAGGGTCTTCTTTTGTAGCCTAAACTGGCCACAAATTTACAGCAGCCCTCCAGCCTCCTCTCTCTCTCTCTCTCTCTCTCTCTCTCTCTCTCTCTCTCTCTCTCTCTCTCTCATTTTTGAAGTGCTGGAGTTGGAACACAGTAGCTTTTGCAAGCTAAACAAATACTTTACCGCTGACCTATGCCCTTAACTCTGGATTTTACTATGAGTGATATTCAAATTCACTAGTGAGTTCAAATCGTGGAGGCAAATGTGGAAGCAAAGGGCTGGATCAATCCTTTATAGAAGTGACAAAAGCAAAAGAAATGATGATATTTTGAGTCATAATGATGCCCCTGAATGTTGTGGAGAACCTGTCATTTTCTGCATATAATTTGAATCTAGAATCATTGGGATTTATTGATGAACTATGTCATGTGGAAGAGTCAAATGTTAATCATAACAATTTTTTCTAAGCTTTGAATTTGTCATGTTTTGATATACAGAATCGTCTAAAGGAATAAGATTGGTTTTATGGTGTTGTATGAACAGTGGGCTGCGTCCCGCCACCCGGCTAGCTTTTCACCCGAAATAATTACACAGAAACTGTATTCTTTTAAACACTGCTTGGCCCATTAGCTCTATTCTCTTACTGTCTAACTCTCACATCTTGATTAACCCATATCTAATAATCTGTGTAACACCACTAGGTGGTGGCTTGCCAGTAAAATCTTAACTTGCATCTATCTTGGAGAGGAGAGCTATGGTGACTGCCTGGAGAGGAGAGGCATGGCGTCTGGCTCATTGCCTTCTTCCTCCCAGAATTCTGTTCCGTCTACTCTGCCTACCTAAGCTGCTGTCCTATCAAAGGCCAAGCAGTTTCTTTATTAATTAACCAATGAAAGTAACAGATAGATAGCAGAACCACCTACATCATTAGGGGAGCACAGAAACTTCGTTTCGGACATAATTTAGAAATATCTATTTGTTATTGATAATGATGGTGTACAAACACATGCATATCTGTGGTCAGGAGAATTATGCCTGAATTCTCATGCTACCACTCAGCAACTATATGACCTTGAGTGAATTAGTCTATCTGTGTTCTATCTCTATTTCCTTATCTTACTTCTTGGGGCTATTGAAAATGATTAAGTGAATTAGTGTATGGAAAACTGATTAGAAAGAAAAAACCTGACAAGCGACAAATGCCTATCTTAGATCAGGACATTATAACACATCACCATAGACAGGAATTTATGTCTCATATTTATGCAAGCTGAAACTCCAAAAATCACCGTAGACAAGAATTTATGTCTCATATTTATGCAAGCTGAAATTCCAAAGCAGAGTTATAGCATGATCAGGTTCTGGTTAGTGTCCTTTTTCAGGTTTCAGACTTCGAGTTTCTGATTGAATACTTACTTGATTAAGATGAGAAGCAGGTGCATGTCTGTGGGTGGACCAGAGACAGATCACTCTTTTGTGAAATCTTTTCAGAAGGGCACTAATCCCATCTATCAGACACTCATGTGGCATATATTCTCATCTGATTGTGTCTTTGTAATAGTTTATTTATCTAAACAATCATCCAGTATTATTAGTATTAAAGTAAGTCTAGAACAAGGAAGGTTATGGGTAATCTAGAAGTTAGAGTGTTATAAAGATGCAAGTATATATCTAGTACAACTCTTTTATTAGGCATGTGCTTGCTAATTTTTTATCAAAAATTCTTTTATCTAGCTCTTTTTCTTTCCTACTGATTTCTATAGTAATTAATTAAACAATAACCTGGTTATATAATAATAATAAATAATAATAATCCAAAATCCTTATTATGGGCAAATGACCCATACACTCAGAATTATAGCCTAACACTCAGAATCATCTATTACCAGTGATTATAAGATCCACCTACTTTTCTGGTGCTGTTAAAACATGCCAAGTTTTCTCTCAGCTTATAGTCATTCTATATTGCTTTCCACATGTCTGGAACCCCCTGCCCTTATCTTAGATTTCCACTAGAATTTACCACACATATAACTTCTCATAGATGACCATCCTTTTCAATGTCACAAACAGGTATCATGCTATGAATGTATTAGCATATTTTATTTTATTTTCAAGAACTGAATTATGTGTATCTATGTGCCCATGTGTGGCATGGGCATGCAAGTATAGGTGCCCTTGGAGGTCAGAGGCATCTGATTCTCTGGAGCTAGAGTTCCAGGCAGCTGTGAGCTGTCCAATGTGGGTGCTGGGAACTAGGATTCTATGGAAGAGAAATAATCAGAGTTCTTATAAGCTGAGCCATTGCTAGCTCCCAAGAGCTTGGATTGTTTTTGTTTTTATATTAGACAGAGTCTCTATAGGCCTGGCCAGCCTGGAACTTGCTATGTTAGGTCAACCTGGCTTCAAACTCACAGACATCACCAGCTTCTGCCTTCACAGTGCTAGGGTTAAAGTTGTGTGGCACTACAATCATTTTACCTTATTATGCATATTGCATGATTAAAAGGAAATTAGACTGAACACCAACCACTAACATTTTAATGTGTATCATTTTATTAATATATTCATGATTGTGCTCAATGTTTTATGCTCCTTTGATTGCAATTTTAAAACATCTGTTTTAGGCACCACTCACAATAACACTTGCTATTTAGCTGTTGTAGACCAAATTGCTGCTATCATTAATTCAACCATGTCCAACTGAATCATATATGTGTGTACCTTCTATGGACTTTTTAAATGGATTATTTGATGATTAACTTTATGTATCAAGCTCACTGAGTATAGTATTCCAAGATAATTTGACTAAGCATTATTTCTAGGTTTGTCTGTGAGCATCTTTTCAGTGAAATTAGCAGATGAATCAATATACATAATAATGAAGATTATCCTTCCCAGTGTGGGTGGACATTATTCAGTCCTTTGAGGATCTTAATAGGAAGTATTAAAAAGAGCTGAGGAAGGAGGAGTTCACTGTCTGATTGCTTTAGCTGAGACTTTTGTTTTTCCTTTGGACTGTGACTCACACCGTCAATGATCCTGATAAACAAGACTTTGTCTCAGACAGGAATTTTTCTGCGTCTCCATTTTGTACAAGGTAGCATATGGGACTCCTTAGCTTCCATAATCATTAGAACCCCCCTCTCTGTTTGTGTGGTGTAAATGCTGTTGAAACTGTTGACATTTTTTTCCTCCTGGAGAATCCTGATTAATAAAGATGAATTACTTCTTCATCCCTTTGGTTAATGCTAAAGTTCTTTCTTTTGTCATTGAAATTATCAAGAGAAAATTGTCCTTTGCAACTGACTGAAGGACATGCACACAGGTAGTTGCTTTCCCAACAGCCTATATACCCCAATGTAATACGTTGTGAAGTACACACTCAAGGTCACCCTGCAGCCTAAACAGTTCCCTGACAGATGACTTTCCAGGCCTGCGTGCAAGCAAATAACAAGTATTTTTATTGGGCGCTGAGATATGGTTGTTTTTCATGAAGCACTATTGTAGCAATGATGAATTTAGTTTCTCGGTCTTTAGCAAGTATTATTAAATGAATACATGTGCATGTTTTGTTGTGTGATTAAAAGGCATTTTTGGTTGAAATATTTTATATTTTCCTTAGGGTTCATTATGTTTCTGTATAGAATATATAATTAAAGAAAGATTTGGAATGTTGGAGAAAGTTAGTTCTTGATGCCTTTATGAATGTCATAGTTGTCAATTTTTAGATGAATAAAATGCTTAGAATGTCCAGGAAATGATAGTTCTGATTTAAAGACTGGGCCTTGAAAAGATCTCTGGTTAGGGTTGCTAGCTAGTAGAATTAATTAAAAGTCAATAAGCTCATTGTTTGCCATGTTCAGAGAGACCAGGAGGAGAGGGAGGGGGGAGAGGAGTGGGTGGAGGGGGAGAAGGGTTGGAGGAGGGGGGGAAGGGTGGGAGGAGGGGGAGGGAAATGGGAAGCTGGGAGGAGGTGGAAACTTGTTTTTTTCCTTTTCTCAATAAAAAAAAATAAAAAAAAAAAGTCAATAAGCTAAAAACCTAATAAATTTCCTTGTGTTAGGTTGTCAAAGACACAAAAATCTTATCCAAGAACACCGATGTCTTGTTATATAGGTTTGTATTAATAGTAAGGAAAGTCATATGTCAGTGATAAACCTGAAAGAAAAATCTGGACAATGATCATCACATATTTTACTTTGTAGGAAAATTCATAAAATTTTCTAAGAATAGAAATAGCAGCCAGCTTGGATAATGAGTGAACCAAATTTACACAAAGTGCAGAAACGCCACTCTATTCCAGATAACCAAGATTGATATATTATACAGAGCAATTAATATTTTATTTTATGTCACTCTTGCTTTCTAAAGCTAAGTTGTTTTATTGCAGTTATCCTATTTACCATCTATCATGATATATAAGCATGGTTGGAAGAAATTATGATACAATTTATTACACAATCTAGAGTTCTTGTATTTGGAGTTTAATGCATTAGTCAGATAAAATTTTGGGGAGCCTCTCTTTAGGGAGATGGGAGGGCACTTCGAGTGCTATGAATGCTTCTGGAAATGTATGTATTGAGGGTGGGCAAAGCATAGGTGGGGGTAGCTCTTGAACATCCATTCCTCCTTTCTTTCTTCTTAAGAACTACACTCTTCTTTAGGCAGTGTGTGTGTGTGTGTGTGTGTGTGTGTGTGTGTGTGTAGCTTACATAGTTCAGAAAAGTGTCTGGGGATGCTGGGGAAGGTTTTCAAGAAACATAGTATCTTGAACTTAGAGTGGCTAGATTCATATTTATTGTCTCTTATATGTCCCTCAGATTTCCACAGGCAGGTGCTTTTAATTTCTGGAATCCAAAATTATGCAAGAATGTATATGTCTATTATATGAAATGCATATGTCTATTAAGATTAACATTTAGCAGTCAACAAACACTTTTCTTAACCATTACAATCCAGTACTGCAAAAATTGTTTAATATCATAATGCTATTAAACTCTTATTAGTTTTGATACATCTGATAATATACTTTAATAAGGCAGGAGAGATGGCTCAGCAGTTAAAAGCAGGAAAACAGTTTTCTCAGAATAGAAATGGCAGTCACTAACTTGAATGATAAGGGAAACAAATTTACTAACAGGACGGAGCATTTACTCTATTACTGATAACCAATAGAATAACATTGATGCATCATGATGCGCTTTTTTTATTTTTTTAATTCTTTTTTTTTATTGAGAAAAGGAAAAAAAACAAGTTTCCACCTCCTCCCAGCCTCCCATTTCCCTCCCTCTCCTCCCACCTTTCCCCCCTCCTCCCACCATTCTCCCCCCCCCTCTCCAGTCCAAAGAGCAGTCAGGATTTCCGGCCCTGTGGAAAGTCCCCCCTCTGTCCATATCTAGGAAGGTGAACATCCAAACTGGCTAGGCTCTCACAAAGCCAGCACATTAAGTAGGATCAAAACCCCATCCCAGTGTCCTTGGCTTCTCATCAGCCCTCATTGTTCGCCATGTTCAGAGAGACCAGTTATATCCCATGCTTTTTCTGTCACAGTCCAGCTGGCCTTGGTGAGCTCCCAATAGATCAGCTCCACTGTCTCAATGGGTGGGTGCACCCCTCGTGGTCCCGACTTCTTTGTGCTTTTTTTTTTAAGGGCACAGTGCCTTATGCCTTATGCATGAGGTTGTGTTCTTGCAAGGAATCTGAGTTTAGTTTCTAACACCTATGTCAGGCAGCTCACCATCACTTGTAACCCCACGTTCATGGATCCAGTACCCTCCTCTGGACTACAGTACTCACATGTACATACCAACCCAGAGATGATCATACTACAATTAAAAAATTAAGATATATCCTTAAATATAGTTTAACAAATAATAAGTTAGTATGAGATAGAGATAAAGAAATACATTACCCAAATTTGGTTATATGTCAGATAATATAGCATTAAAGACTTAATTTACAGGCATGAGATAAAGAGAATTATATGCAGAAATGATAAAACTTTATATCTCAGCTTCATTGGTAAAATGCTAAAAAATTAGTTAGCTACTTATTAGTCCAATTAATAGGCATAGTAATGACAGTGGAATTGAGTAATAGATAGTGACTTTCATCACCATTGTAGGATTTCCAATTTGATTTTTAAAATAATTAATTAAGTATTAATTCATTCTGAATAATTGTCCTTGATTTGTGAAACACTAAAAATGAAAAAAAATGTTAATTTTCTTTCAGAATGATGTTATGAGATTAACTATGACCTTGTTCAAATAGATGGCATAAGACCATTACAAAAGGATTAGGAATTATCTATTTAAAAGAAAACAACTATACATTGGAGTACTACACAGTGGTAAAAAGAGTGACATCTTGAAATTTGCAGGCAAATGGATGTATCTAAAAAATAAACCATATTGAGTGAGGTAATCCAGACCCAGAAAGACAAATATAATATGTATTACTCATAAGTGACTTTTAGACACAAAGCAAAGACAACAACCTCAGAGAAACTAGACAATAAAGAGGACCCTAAGAGAGACATACATGAGTCTACATAGGAAGGAGAAAAACACATGATCTTCTGAGTAAATTGGGAGCATGGGGGTCACAGAAGAGGGTAGGAGAGGAATGCGAAGGAAGGGAGAGGACTGGAGAAAAATATATAGGTCAATAAAACAAAAGAGAAAATTCTGTCATATGGAACTTGTGATGCAATTTAAATTAATTAATTATATCTTTGTGGCTTTAACTTTTTTTATTACAAAGTCAAGTGCCACATGTTTTGCCTCTACTATTGAAAACTGCATGTTTGGTGCTGTTACAGACACCGGAAACAGGAGAAAACAACCCTGCACTTTGCAAATAAGGACATTTTAAAAAAGTTCTTATATAAGTAAAATGCAAAATGATGACGTGCATTAGTATATCATGATGTGTTTTTAAGAGTAAATATTTTGAAACTTGTAGAATTTGGGGGTGAGTTCATAATAATGTAAATTTATTCCTTGGGTTTATATGTTTGTATAGTGACAATTGTCCAATTAAATAATTCTCAGAGATGAATTAGTTTAACTCCTTTTCTTTGCATAAGAGGAAATGTAGTCTGTTCAGGGAAGGAACTTTAAAATTGCAGTATATATTGGGAGATTTCTCTGTAGAAACATATGTGTTATCTATATAAATTTATAATTATATTTAGACTTGTCCAGCTCACAGTGAGATATTTAGCAGATCCAGGTCTGTAGTCTATTTTTTCCCATTGTAAAAATGGTACTGTATTTTCTGGGAAAACAGTATTCTGATGGGAACAATATATTTTATTATTTAAATTAAAAATTTTAATCTTAATGATTTAAATTAACTGTCCTGAATTATTTTCATCTGAATTATTTATATGTTTATAATGAGAGTTTAATTTTATGTATTTCAGCTCATTTAAGTGAATTATATTCCTAGATAAATTCTGCTTATATTAGTTTTATAATCAGAAATTGGAAATTAGCCATGACACCATTATTAAAAATAGAAATTGAACTAGTTCTTCCCTTCCCCCATGGTACTTTTAATTCCTCTGAACCCCAGTGGGAATTTTACATTGTGCTCTTGGAAAAAAGTAGCCTAATTAAAAACTGCCCTAAAAGAAATACCTTAATTTTATGACATGCTTTGTTTTACATTTGAATATATTTTTGA
Organism: Microtus ochrogaster; assembly: GCF_000317375.1. NCBI lineage: Eukaryota > Metazoa > Chordata > Mammalia > Rodentia > Cricetidae > Microtus > Microtus ochrogaster. The sequence goes on from NC_022026.1 coordinate 17,731,282, forward strand.
TAAACCATATTTTTCTCAGATTACCAAAGTCATAGATATTAATTATTCTAAGGGTAGCAAATACACAACACAACAAAGAAGAGATATAAATATTCTGATTCATACGTAGATCAAATCTATTTATAAGCTGGTGTCCATTTTTGTAGATTTTTTAATTATACACCAGTTATTGCTACAATTTAATAGAATCTAATTCTGTGATGGTATTCAGTGACTTTATTTGGTTATAAAGTGGCAAACGTTCTTTCTGTAATAATTTAGTATTTCTCCATTAGTTCCAAAAAGCTTCATATCAGGATACTTTAACTTCTAATTGAAAAAGATAAAGACAAAAGGACAAATATGCATAAGAAACAACTGAATGTTGTCCTTATGTTCATTTGGAGGACATGCTCAAGTTGAAGATAGATGCAAGAATTTGCTCTACCTGTTATACCATGAATACAAGAGCGTCTAGGCTCTTATCTTTAAGTCTACTAACTAGAAAGATCAGATAAGTGCCAAAATCATTGTATTTAACCTCAAAGAGAATATTAGTAATCAAAAGCATAATTATGAAGACTTATTTTTTAAAATGCCAAGTCCTAAAATAATGTCTGCAATTATGACATTTCTTTTGTCTGGACTTACACATTGCTTCCAGACCAATATGGTTTTATGGAACAAGACCCCCTGAAGGGTTGCCTTGTACACCCCTCAAAGAATTAATTTGCCCAACTGCTGATTGAGATGAACCTAGCACACAGGATACACCATGAAAGACCTGATTAACAGTGTCCTCCTCCTACACTATGTCTATTATCAACATGTCTATTGGAACTATTGATTTTTTATTTTATGACCATGAAAGATTATTGACTGAGAACAACTACATGTGCATTGATAATAGTTTGTCAAACCAATGATTAATTTTGCAATAGGAGCTTAATATCAATATGTTTCTAACACTGAGCAATACTGCGATGAAAATTCTGTTAAAGCAGAGTAATGCATATTAAAAATAATTGTGTATATTTTAAAGTAATATAAATAAAATAATAATAATGTATTTAAATTTCTGTTAAAACATAACATTTATGATTATTTATTTTAAATGATCAGATGATAAAATGTTGAGTTAAGTGTATTATGTAATTTTAACGTGTTAAATACACACTGGAAGGCTGTATAATAGATTCCTTGTATGCTAGAAAATAAAAGTTTATTTTTTGCTAAATGACTATTATAAATTTAAACAAATATGTGTTTTCTTGTGTCCATTTACATTTTGTTTCCATGAATTACCAGTCTTAGAGGAGTGTACTAATATTCTTGAGTAATTTCTTAATTTACTTATTTATACATTGTTTTTACTTAATTCGTGTAAAATTTATGCTACTGAATGTATGTATGCCTTTATATATTTCTTTTATTTTCTTGACTATTTCTTAGTGCCCATTTGCACTTAAAATTGAAGAGTTTTAATTTGCTTTCTACCAATTCACCTTTTCTCAGATTACATTTTATTGTCTTCTTTTTTTCTTGAGGGAAAATTGATTTATTATTATGAAATAACAAAATACTCTTAAAGCTAAAACCTTTTTTGACCTACTTCAACCTGACAAAAAGGTTTACTTCCAAGTTATAAACCCATTACAACTCTGGCTTTTTTTTTCTTTTTCTTTTTTATTGAGAAAAGAAAAAAAAA